>NC_089911.1:2560444-2567944 GCF_040182565.1 Anser cygnoides
TGGGGATGCAGTGCAGTGACTCCAGAGAGTGCACTGGCACCACTGGGGATGCAGCGCAGTGAGTGCAGAGAGTGCACTGGCACCTTGGGAATGCAGTGCATTGAGTCCAGAGAGTGCACAGGCACCACTGGGGATGCAGTGCAGTGAGTCCAGAGAGTGCACTGGCACTCCTCGGAATGCACTGCATTGAGTCCAGAGAGTGCACAGGCACCACTGGGGATGCACTGCAGTGAGTCCAGAGAGTGCACTGGCACCACTGGGGATGTTGTGCAGTGAGTCCAGAGAGTGCACTGGCACCACTGGGGATGCACTGCAGTGAGTCCAGAGAGTGCTCTGTCACCACTGGTGATGCATCGCAGTGACTACAGAGAGTGCACTGGCACCACTGGGGATGCACTGCAGTGAGTCCAGAGCGTGCACTGGCACCACTGGGGATGCAGCGCAGTGAGTGCAGAGAGTGCACTGGCACCACTGGGGATGCAGTGCAGTGAGTCCAGAGAGTGCACTGGCACCACTCGCGATGCAGCGCAGTGAATCCAGAGAGTGCACAGGCACCACTGGGGATGCACTGCAGTGACTCCAGAGACTCCACTGGCACCACTGAAGATGCAGTGCAGTGAGTCCAGAGAGTGCACTGGCACCACTGGGGATGCAGTGCAGTCAGTCCAGAGAGTGCACTGGCACCACTGGGGCTGCACTGCAGTGAGTCCAGAGAGTGCACTGGCACCACTGGGGATGCAGTGCAGTGAGTCCAGAGAGTGCACTGTCACCACTCTGGATGCAGAGCAGTGAGTCCAGAGAGTGCACTGGCACCACTGGGGATGCAGTGCAGTGAGCCCATAGAGTGGACTGGCACCACTGGGGACGCAGTGCAGTGAGTCCAGAGAGTGCACTGGCACCACTGGGGATGCACTGCAGTGAGTCCAGAGACTGCACTGGCACCACTGTGGATGCACTGTAGTGAGTCCACAGAGTGCACTGTCACCACTCTGGATGCAGAGCAGTAACTCCAGAGAGTGCACTGCCACCACAGGGGATGCACTGCAGTGACTCCAGAGAGTGCACTGGCACCACTGGGATGCAGTGCAGTGAGTCCAGAGAGTGCACTGGCACCACTGGGGATGCAGTGCAGTGAGTCCAGAGAGTGCACTGGCACCACTGGGGATGCACTGCAATGACTCCAGAGAGTGCACTGGCACCACTGGGAATGCACTGCAGTGACTCCAGAGAGTGCACTGGCACCACTGGGGATGCACTGCAGTGAATCCAGAGAGTGCACTGGCACCTTGGGAATGCAGTGCAGTGAGTCCAGAGAGTGCACTGGCACCACTGGGCATGCAGTGCAGTGACTCCAGAGAGTGCACTGGCACCACTGGGGATGCAGTGCAAGTGCACTGGCACCACAGGGTGATGCATCCAGAGAGTGCACTGCAGTGAGTGCAGTGAGTCCAGAGAGTGCACTGGCACAGTGAGCATTGAGTCCAGAGAGTGCACTCCAGATGCAGTGAGTGCACTGCAGTGACTGCACTGCACCACTCCAGAGGTGCACTCAGTGCAGTGCAGTGAGTCCAGAGAGTGCACTGGCACCACTGGGGATGCAGTGCATTGAGTCCAGAGAGTACACTGGCACCAAGGGAATGCAGCGCAGTGAGTCCATAGAGTGCACTGGCACCACTGGGGATGTACCCCGGTGTGTCCAGAGATTTCACTGGCACCACTGGGGATGCACTGCAGTGACTCCAGAGACTGCACTGGCACCACTGAAGATGCAGTGCAGTGAGTCCAGAGAGTGCACTGGCACCACTGGGGATGCAGTGCAGTGAGTCCAGAGAGTGCACTGGCACCACTGGGGATGCACTGCAGTGAGTCCAGAGAGTGCACTTGCACCACTGGGGCTGCAGTGCAGTGAATCCAGAGAGTGCACTGGCACCTTGGGAATGCAGTGCAGTGAGTCCAGAGAGTGCACTGGCACCACAGGGGATGCATTGCAGTGAGTCCAGAGAGTGCACTGGCACTCCTCGGAATGCACTGCATTGAGTCCAGAGAGTGCACAGGCACCACTGGGGATGCAGTGCATTGAGTCCAGAGAGTGCACTGGCACCTTGGGAATGCAGTGCATTGAGTCCAGAGAGTACACTGGCACCACTGGGGATGCACTGCAGTGAGTCCAGAGAATGCACTGGCAACACTAGGGATGCATTGCAGTGAGTCCAGAGAGTGCACTGGCACTCCTCGGAATGCACTGCAGTGAGTCCAGAGAGTGCACAGGCACCATTGGGGATGCAGTGCAGTGAGTCCAGAGAGTGCACTGGCACCACTCGCGATGCAGCGCAGTGAGTCCAGAGAGTGCACAGGCACCACTGGGGATGCAGTGCATTGAGTCCAGAGAGTACACTGGCACCACTGGGGATGCACTGCAGTGAGTCCAGAGAGTGCACTGGCACCACTGGGGATGCACTGCAGTGAGTCCAGAGAGTGCACTGGCACCACTGGGGATGCAGTGCAGTGAGTCCAGAGAGGGCAGTGGCACCACTGGGGATGCACTGCAGTGAGTCCAGAGAATGCACTGGCAACTCTGCGGATGCAGTGCAGTGAATCCAGAGAGTGCACTGGCACCACTGGGGATGCAGTGCAGTGAGTCCAGAGAGTGCACTGCCACCACAGGGGATGCACTGCAGTGACTCCAGAGAGTGCACTGGCACCACTGGGATGCAGTGCAGTGAGTCCAGAGAGTGCACTGGCACCTTGGGGATGCAGTGCAGTGAGTCCAGAGAGTGCACTGGCACCACTGGGGATGCAGTGCAGTGAGTCCAGAGAGTGCACTGGCACCACTGGGGATGCACTGCAGTGAGTCCAGAGAGTGCACTGGCACCACTGGGTAGGCAGTGCAGTGAGTCCAGAGAGTGCACTGGCACCACTGGGGATGCACTGCAATGACTCCAGAGAGTGCACTGGCACCACTGGGGATGCAGTGCAGTGAGTACAGAGAGTGCACTGGCACCACTGGGGATGCAGTGCATTGAGTCCAGAGAGTACACTGGCACCAAGGGAATGCAGCGCAGTGAGTC
This sequence comes from Anser cygnoides, assembly GCF_040182565.1. Taxonomy (NCBI): domain Eukaryota; kingdom Metazoa; phylum Chordata; class Aves; order Anseriformes; family Anatidae; genus Anser; species Anser cygnoides. Next base: position 2,563,513 of record NC_089911.1, read on the forward strand.
CATAGAGTGCACTGGCACCACTGGGGATGTACCCCGGTGTGTCCAGAGATTTCACTGGCACCACTGGGGATGCACTGCAGTGACTCCAGAGACTGCACTGGCACCACTGAAGATGCAGTGCAGTGAGTCCAGAGAGTGCACTGGCACCACTGGGGATTCAGTGCAGTGAGTCCAGAGAGTGCACTGGCACCTTGGGGATGCACTGCAGTGAGTCCAGAGAGTGCACTGGCACCACTGGGGATGCAGTGCAGTGAATCCAGAGAGTGCACTGGCACCACTGGGGATGCACTGCAGTGAGTCCACAGAGTGCACTGGCACCTTGGGGATGCACTGCAGTGAGTCCAGAGAGTGCACTGGCACCCCTGGGGATACAATGCAGTGAGTCCAGAGAGTGCACTGGCACCACTGGGGATGCACTGCAGTGAGTCCAGAGAGTGCACTGCCACCACAGGGGATGCACTGCAGTGACTACAGAGAGTGCACTGGCACCACTGGGATGCAGTGCAGTGAGTCCAGAGAGTGCACTGGCACCACTGGGGATGCAGTGCATTGAGTCCAGAGAGTGCACTGGCACCACTGGGGATGCAGTGCAGTGAGTCCAGAGAGTGCACTGGCACCACTGGGGATGCAGTGCAGTGAGTCCAGAGAGGGCACTGGCACCACTGGGGATGCACTGCAGTGAGTCCAGAGAGTGCACTGGCACCACTGGGGATGCACTGCAGTGAGTCCAGAGAGTGCACTGGCACCACTGGGGATGAACTGCAGTGAATCCAGAGAGTGCACTGGCACCACTGGGGATGCAGTGCAGTGAGTCCAGAGAGTGCACTGGCACCACTGGGGATGCAGTGCAGTGAATCCAGAGAGTGCACTGGCACCACTGGGGATGCAGTGCAGTGAGTCCAGAGAGTGCACTGGCACCACTGGGGATGCACTGCAGTGAGTCCAGAGAATGCACTGGCAACTCTGCGGATGCACTGCATTGATTCCAGAGAGTGCACTGGCACCACTGGGGATGCAGTGCAGTGAATCCAGAGAGTGCACTGGCACCACTGGGGATGCACTGCAGTGAGTCCAGAGAGTGCACTGGCACCACTGGGGATGCAGTGCAGTGAGTCCAGAGAGTGCACTGGCACCACTGGGGATGCAGTGCAGTGAGTCCAGAGAGTGCACTGGCACCACTGGGAATGCACTGCAGTGACTCCAGAGAGTGCACTGGCACCACTGGGGATGCAGTGCAGTGAGTCCAGAGAGTGCACAGGCACCTTGGGGATGCAGTGCAGTGAGTCCACAGAGTGCACTGGCACCACTGGGGATGCACTGCAGTGACTCCAGAGAGTGCACTGGCACCCCTGGGGATACAATGCAGTGAGTCCAGAGAGTGCACTGGCACCACTGGGGATGCACTGCAGTGAGTCCAGAGAGTGCACTGGCACCACTGGGGATGCAGTGCAATGAATCCAGAGAGTGCACTGGCACCACTGGGATGCAGTGCAGTGAGTCCAGAGAGTGCACTGGCACCACTGGGGATGCAGTGCATTGAGTCCAGAGAGTGCACTGGCACCACTGGGGATGCAGTGCAGTGAGTCCAGAGAGTGCACTGGCACCACTGGGGATGCACTGCAGTGAGTCCAGAGAGTGCACTGGTACCACTGGGGATGCACTGCAGTGAGTCCAGAGAGTGCACTGGCACCACAGGGGATGCAGTGCAGTGAGCCCATAGAGTGCACTGGCACCACTGGGGATGTAGTGCAGTGAGTCCAGAGAGTGCACTGGCACCACTGGGGATGCAGTGCAGTGAGTCCAGAGAGTGCACTGGCACCACTGGGGATGCAGTGCAGTGAGTCCAGAGAGTGCACTGGCACCAGTGGGGATTCAGTGCAATGAATCCAGAGAGTGCACTGGCACCACTGGGGATGCAGTGCAATGAATCCAGAGAGTGCACTGGCACCTCTGGGGATGCAGTGCAGTGAGTCCAGAGAGTGCACTGGCACCACTGGGGATGCACTGCAGTGAGTCCAGAGAGTGCACTGGCACCACTGGGGATGCAGTGCATTGAATCCAGAGAGTGCACTGGCACCACTGGGGATGCAGTGCAGTGAGTCCAGAGAGTGCACTGGCACCACTCGCGATGCAGCGCAGTGAGTCCAGAGAGTGCACAGGCACCACTGGGGATGCAGTGCAGTGAGTCCAGAGAGTGCACTGGCACCACTGGGGATGCACTGCAGTGAGTCCATAGAGTGCAATGGCACCTCAGGGGATGCAGTGCAGTGAGCCCATAGAGTGTACTGGCACCACTGGGGATGCAGTGCAGTGAGTCCAGAGAGTGCACAGGCACCACTGGGGATGCAGTGCAGTGAGTCCAGAGAGTGCACTGGCACCACTGGGGATGCAGTGCAGTGAGTCCAGAGAGGGCAGTGGCACCACTGGGGATGCACTGCAGTGAGTCCAGAGATTGCACTGGCACGACTGGGGATGCAGTGCAGTGAGTCCAGAGACTGCACTGGCACCATTGGAGATGCACTGCAGTGAGTCCAGAGACTGCACTGGCACCACTGGGGATGCACTGCAGTGACTCCAGAGAGTGCACTGGCACGACTGCGGATGCAGTGCAGTGAATCCAGAGAGTGCACTGGCACCACTGAGGATGCACTGCAGTGAGTCCAGAGAGTGCACTGGCACCACTGGGGATGCAGTGCAGTGAGTCCATAGAGTGCACTGGCAACACTGGCGATGCACTGCAGTGAGTCCAGAGAGTGCACTGGCACCACTGGGGATGCAGTGCAGTGAGTCCAGAGAGGGCACTGGCACCACTGGGGATGCACTGCAGTGAGTCCAGAGAGTGCACTGGCACCATTTGGGATGCAGTGCAGTGAGTCCAGAGACTGCACTGGCACCACTGGGGATGCAGTGCATTGAGTCCAGAGAGTACACTGGCACCACTGGGGATGCAGCGCAGTGAGTCCATAGAGTGCACTGGCACCATTGGGGATGCAGTGCAGTGAGTCCAGAGAGTGCACTGGCACCACTGGGGATGCAGCGCAGTGAGTCCAGAGAGTGCACTGGCACCACTGGGGATGCAGTGCAGTGAGTCCAGAGAGTGCACTGGCACCACTGGGGATGCAGTGCAGTGAATCCAGAGAATGCACTGGCACCACTGGGGATGCACTGCAGTGAGTCCAGAGAGTGTACTGGCACCTTGGGGATGCACTGCAGTGACTCCAGAGAGTGCACTGGCACCACTGGGGATGCAGTGCAGTGAATCCAGAGAGTGCACAGGCACCAGTGGGGATGCAGTGCAGTGAGTCCAGAGAGTGCACTGGCACCACTGGGGATGCAGTGCAGTGAGTCCAGAGAGTGCACTGGCACCACTGGGGATGCATTACAGTGAGTCCAGAGAGTACACTGGCAACATTAGGGATGCACTGCAGTGAGTCCAGAGAGTGCACTGGAACCACTGGGGATGCACTGCAGTGAATCCAGAGAGTGCACTGGCACACTGGGGATGCAGTGCAGTGAGTCCAGAGAGTGCACTGGCACCACTGGGGATGCACTGCAGTGAGTCCAGAGAGTGCACTGGCACCACTGGGGATGCACTGCAGTGAGTCCAGAGAGTGCTCTGTCACCACTGGTGATGCAGCGCAGTGACTACAGAGAGTGCACTGGCACCACTGGGGATGCACTGCAGTGAGTCCAGAGAGTGCACTGGCACCACTGGGGATGCAGTGCAGTGAGTCCAGAGAGTGCACTGGCACCTTGGGGATGCAGTGCAGTGACTCCAGAGAGTGCACTGGCACCACTGGGGATGCAGTGCAGTGAGTCCAGAGAGTGCACTGGCACCTTGGGAATGCAGTGCAGTGAGACAAAAGAGTGCACTGGCAACACTAGGGATGCATTGCGGTGAGTCCAGAGAGTGCACTGGCACTCCTCGGAATGCACTGCATTGAGTCCAGAGAGTGCACAGGCACCACTGGGGATGCACTGCAGTGAGTCCAGAGAGTGCACTGGCACCACTGGGGATGCTGTGCAGTGAGTCCAGAGAGTGCACTGGCACCACTGGGGATGCACTGCAGTGAGTCCAGAGAGTGCTCTGTCACCACTGGTGATGCAGCGCAGTGACTACAGAGAGTGCACTGGCACCACTGGGGATGCACTGCAGTGAGTCCAGAGAGTGCACTGGCACCACTGGGGATGCAGTGCAGTGAGTCCAGAGAGTGCACTGGCACCACTGGGGATGCAGTGCATTGAGTCCAGAGAGTGCACTGGCACCACTGGGGATGCAGTGCAGTGAGTCCAGAGACTGCACTGGCACCACTGAAGATGCAGTGCAGTGAGTCCAGAGAGTGCACTGGCACCACTGGGGATGCAGTGCAGTGAGCCCATAGAGTGCACTGGCACCACTGGGGCTGCACTGCAGTGAGTCCAGAGAGTGCAC
>NC_089911.1:2572944-2587944 GCF_040182565.1 Anser cygnoides
TCCCTAGTGGTGCCAGTGCACTCCCTGGACTCACTGCACTGCATCCCCAGTGTTGCCAGTGCATTCTCTGGACTAACTGCATTGAATCCCAAGTGGTGCCAGTGCACTCTCTGGACTCACTGCACTGCATCCCCAGTGGTGCCAGTGCACTCTCTGGACTCACTGCACTGCATCCCCAATGGTGCCTGTGCACTCTATGGACTCAATGCAGTGCATTCCGAGGAGTGCCAGTGCACTCTCTGGACTCACTGCAGTGCATCCCCAGTGGTGCCAGTGCACTCTCTGGACTCACTGCACTGCATCCCCAGTGGTGCCAGTGCACTCTCTGGACTCACTGCAGTGCATCCCCTGTGGTGCCAGTGCACTCTGTGGACTCACTGCACTGCATCCCCAGTGGTGCCAGTGCACTCTCTGGACTCACTGCACTGCATCCCCAGAGGTGCCAGTGCACTCTATGGACTCACTGCACTGCATCCCCAGTGGTGCCAGTGCACTCTCTGTACTCACTGCAGTGCATCCGCAGTGGTGCCAGTGCACTCTCTGGAGTCACTGCAGTGCATCCCCAGTGGTGCCAGTGCACTCTCTGGACTCACTGCACTGCATTCCCTGTGGTGTCAGTGCACTCTCTGGACTCACTGCACTGCATCCCCAGTGGTGCCAGTGCACTCTCTGGACTCAGTGCAGTGCATCCCCAGTGGTGCCAGTGAACCCTCTGGACTCACTGCACTGCATCCCCAGTGGTGCCAGTGCACTCTCTGGACTCACTGCAGTGCATCCGAAGTGGTGCCAGTGCACTCTCTGGATTCACTGCACTGCATCCGCAGTGGAGCCAGTGCACTCTCTGGAGTCACTGCAGTGCATCACCAGTGGTGCCAGTGCAGTCTCTGGACTCACTGAAGTGCATCCCCAATGGTGCCAGTGCAGTCTCTGGACTCACTGCACTGCATCCCCAGTCGTGCCAGTGCAATCTCTGGACTCACTGCAGTGCATCCCCAGTGGTGCCACTGCCCTCTCTGGACTCACTGCACTGCATCCCCAGTGGTGCCAGTGCACTCTCTGGACTCACTGCACTGCATCCCCAGTGTGCCAGTGCACTCTCTGGATTCACTGCAGTGCATCCCCAGTGGTTCCAGTGCACTCTCTGGACTCACTGCAGTGCATCGCCACTGGTGCCAGTGCACTCTCTGGACTCACTGCAATGCATCCCCTGTGGTGCCAGTGCACTCTCTGGATTCACTGCACTGCATCCCCAGTGGTGCCAGTGCACTCTCTGGACTCACTGCAGTGCATCCTCAGTGGTGCCAGTGCACTCTCTGGATTCACTGCACTGCATCCCCAGTGGTGCCAGTGCACTCTCTGGACTCACTGCAGTGCATCCCCAGTGGTGCCAGTGCACTCTCTGGACTCACTGCACTGCATCCCCTGAGGTGCCAGTGCAGTCTCTGGACTCACTGCACTGCATCCCCAGTCGTGCCAGTGCAATCTCTGGACTCACTACAGTGCATCCCCAGTGGTGCCACTGCCCTCTCTGGACTCACTGCACTGCATCCCCAGTGGTGCCAGTGCACTCTCTGGAGTCACTGCACTGCATCCCCAGTGGTGCCAGTGCACTCTCTGGACTCACTGCACTGCATACCCAGTGGTGCCAGTGCACTCTCTGGACTCACTGCAGTGCATCCCCAGTGGTGCCAGTGCACTCTCTGGACTCACTGCACTGCATCCCCAGTGGTGACAGTGCACTCTCTGGACTCACTGCAGTGCATCCCCAGTGGTGCCAGTGCACTCTCTGGACTCAATGCACTGCATTCCCAGTGTTGCCAGTGCATTCTCTGGACTAACTGCATTGAATCCCCAGTGGTGCCAGTGCACTCTCTGGACTCACTGCAGTGCATCCCCAGTGGTGCCAGTGCACTCTCTGGATTCACTGCACTGCATCCCCACTGGTGCCAGTGCACTCTCTGGACTCACTGCACTGCATCCCCAGTGGTGCCAGTGCACTCTCTGGACTCACTGCAGTGCATCCCCAGTGGTGCCAGTGCACTCTCTGGATTCACTGCACTGCATCCCCAGTGGTGCCAGTGCACTCTCTGGGCTCACTGCACTGCATGCCCAGTGGTGCCAGTGCACTCTCTGGATTCACTGCACTGCATCCCCAGTGGTGCCAGTGCACTCTATGGACTCACTGCACTGCATCCCCAGTGGTGCCAGTGCACTCTCTGGATTCATTGCACTGCATCCCCAGTGGTGCCAGTGCACTCTCTGGACTCACTGCAGTGCATCGCCAGTGGTGCCAGTGCACTCTCTGGACTCAATGCAATGCATCCCTAGTGTTGCCAGTGCACTCTCTGGACTCACTGCACTGCATCCCCAGTGGTGCCAGTGCACTCTCTGGAGTCACTGCAGTGCATTCCCAGTGGTGCCAGTGCACTCTCTGGACTCACTGCACTGCATCCCCAGTGGTGCCAGTGCACTCTCTGGATTCACTGCACTGCATCCCCTGTGGTGCCAGTGCACTCTCTGGACTCACTGCACTGCATCCCCAGTGGTGCCAGTGCACTCTGTGGACTCACTGCACTGCATCCCAAGTGGTGCCAGTGAACCCTCTGGACTCACTGCACTGCATCCCCAGTGGTGCCAGTGCACTCTCTGGACTCACTGCAGTGCATCCGAAGTGGTGCCAGTGCACTCTCTGGAGTCACTGCGCTGCATCCCCAGTGGTGCTAATGCACTCTCTGGACTCACTGCAGTGCATCCTCAGTGGTGCCAGTGCACTCTCTGGATTCACTGCACTGCATCCGCAGTCGTGCCAGTGCACTCTCTGGAGTCACTGCAGTGCATCCCCAGTGGTGCCAGTGCAGTCTCTGGACTCACTGCAGTACATCTCCAATGTTGCCAGTGCAGTCTCTGGACTCACTGCACTGCATCCCCAGTGGTGCCAGTACACTCTATGGGCTCACTGCACTGCATCCCCTGAGGTGCCATTGCACTCTATGGACTCACTGCAGTGCATCCCCAGTGGTGCCAGTGCACTCTCTGGAGTCACTGCACTGCATCCCCAGTGGTGCCTGTGCACTCTCTGGACTCACTGCGCTGCATCGCGAGTGGTGCCAGTGCACTCTCTGGACTCACTGCACTGCATCCCCAGTGGTGCCAGTGCACTCTCTGGATTCAATGCACTGCATCCCCAGTGGTGCCAGTGCACTCTCTGGACTCACTGCAGTGCATCCCCAGTGGTGCCAGTGCACTCTCTGTACTCACTGCACTGCATCCCCAGAGGTGCCAGTGCACTCTCTGGATTCATTGCACTGCATCCCCAGTGGTGCCAGTGCTCTCTCTGGATTCATTGCACTGAATCCCCACTGGTGCCAGTGCACTCTCTGGACTCACTGCACTGCATCCCCAGTGGTGCCAGTGCACTCTCTGGACTCACTGCACTGCATCCCCAGTGGTGCCAGTGCACTCTCTGGACTCACTGCACTACATCCCCAGTGGTGCCAGTGCACTCTATGGGCTCACTGCACTGCATCCCCTGTGGTGCCAGTGCACTCTCTGGACTCACTGCAGTGCATCCCCAGTGGTACCAGTGCACTCTCTGGACTCACTGCAGTGCATCCCCAGTGGTGCCAGTGCACTCTCTGGACTCACTGCACTGCATCCCCAGTGGTGCCAGTGCACTCTCTGGACTCAATGCACTGCATCCCCAGTGGTGCCAGTGCACTCTCTGGACTCACTGCACTGCATCCCAGTGGTGCCAGTGCACTCTCTGTAGTCACTGCAGTGCATCCCCTGTGGTGGCAGTGCACTCTCTGGACTCACTGCAGTGCATCCCCAGTGGTGCCAGTGCACTCTCTGGACTCACTGCATTGTATCCCCAGGGGTGCCAGTGCACTCTCTGGAGTCACTGCAGTGCATCCCCAGTGGTGCCAGTGCACTCTGTGGACTCACTGCACTGCATCCCCAAGGTGCCTGTGCACTCTCTGGACTCACAGCACTGCATCCCCAGTGGTGCCAGTGCACTCTCTGGAGTCACTGCAGTGCATTCCCAGTGGTGCCAGTGCACTCTCTGGACTCACTGCACTGCATCCCCAGTGGTGCCAGTGCACTCTCTGGACTCACTGCACTGCATCCCCAGTGGTGCCAGTGCACTCTCTGGATTCACTGCACTGCATCCCCAGTGGTGCCAGTGCACTCTCTGGACTCACTGCAGTGCATCCCCAGTGGTGCCAGTGCACTCTCTGGATTCACTGCACTGCATCCCCAGTGGTGCCAGTGCACTCTCTGGAATCAATGCAGTGCATCCGCAGAGTTGCCAGTGCATTCTCTGGACTCACTGCAGTGCATCCCCAGTGGTGCCAGTGCACTCTCTGGACTCACTGCACTGCATCCCCAGTGGTGCCAGTGCACTCTCTGGATTCACTGCACTGCATCCCCAGTGGTGCCAGTGCACTCTCTGGACTCACTGCACTGCATCCCCAGTGGTGCCAGTGCACTCTCTGGATTCACTGCAGTTCATCCCCAGTGGTGCCAGTGCACTCTCTGGACTCACTGCAGTGCATCCCCAGTGGTGCCAGTGCACTCTCTGGACTCACTGCAGTGCATCCCCAGTGGTGCCAGTGCCCTCTCTGGACTCACTGCACTGCATCCCCAGTGGTGCCAGTGCACTCTCTGGACTCACTGCAGTGCATCCCCAGTGGTGCCAGTGCACTCTCTGGATTCATTGCACTGAATCCCCACTGGTGCCAGTGCACTCTCTGGACTCACTGCAGTGCATCCCCAGTGGTGCCAGTGCCCTCTCTGGACTCACTGCACTGCATCCCCAGTGGTGCCAGTGCACTCTCTGGACTCACTGCAGTGCATCCCCAGTGGTGCCAGTGCACTCTCTGGATTCATTGCACTGAATCCCCACTGGTGCCAGTGCACTCTCTGGACTCACTGCACTGCATCCCCAGTGGTGCCAGTGCACTCTCTGGACTCACTGCACTGCATCCCCAGTGGTGCCAGTGCACTCTCTGGACTCACTGCACTACATCCCCAGTGGTGCCAGTGCACTCTATGGGCTCACTGCACTGCATCCCCTGTGGTGCCAGTGCACTCTCTGGACTCACTGCAGTGCATCCCCAGTGGTACCAGTGCACTCTCTGGACTCACTGCAGTGCATCCCCAGTGGTGCCAGTGCACTCTCTGGACTCACTGCACTGCATCCCCAGTGGTGCCAGTGCACTCTCTGGACTCAATGCACTGCATCCCCAGTGGTGCCAGTGCACTCTCTGGACTCACTGCACTGCATCCCAGTGGTGCCAGTGCACTCTCTGTAGTCACTGCAGTGCATCCCCTGTGGTGGCAGTGCACTCTCTGGACTCACTGCAGTGCATCCCCAGTGGTGCCAGTGCACTCTCTGGACTCACTGCATTGTATCCCCAGGGGTGCCAGTGCACTCTCTGGAGTCACTGCAGTGCATCCCCAGTGGTGCCAGTGCACTCTGTGGACTCACTGCACTGCATCCCCAAGGTGCCTGTGCACTCTCTGGACTCACTGCACTGCATCCCCAGTGGTGCCAGTGCACTCTCTGGAGTCACTGCAGTGCATTCCCAGTGGTGCCAGTGCACTCTCTGGACTCACTGCACTGCATCCCCAGTGGTGCCAGTGCACTCTCTGGACTCACTGCACTGCATCCCCAGTGGTGCCAGTGCACTCTCTGGATTCACTGCACTGCATCCCCAGTGGTGCCAGTGCACTCTCTGGACTCACTGCAGTGCATCCCCAGTGGTGCCAGTGCACTCTCTGGATTCACTGCACTGCATCCCCAGTGGTGCCAGTGCACTCTCTGGAATCAATGCAGTGCATCCGCAGAGTTGCCAGTGCATTCTCTGGACTCACTGCAGTGCATCCCCAGTGGTGCCAGTGCACTCTCTGGACTCACTGCACTGCATCCCCAGTGGTGCCAGTACACTCTCTGGATTCACTGCACTGCATCCCCAGTGGTGCCAGTGCACTCTCTGGACTCACTGCACTGCATCCCCAGTGGTGCCAGTGCACTCTCTGGATTCACTGCAGTTCATCCCCAGTGGTGCCAGTGCACTCTCTGGACTCACTGCAGTGCATCCCCAGTGGTGCCAGTGCACTCTCTGGACTCACTGCAGTGCATCCCCAGTGGTGCCAGTGCCCTCTCTGGACTCACTGCACTGCATCCCCAGTGGTGCCAGTGCACTCTCTGGACTCACTGCAGTGCATCCCCAGTGGTGCCAGTGCACTCTCTGGACTCACTGCACTGCATCCCCAGTGTGCCAGTGCACTCTCTGGATTCACTGCAGTGCATCCCCAGTGGTTCCAGTGCACTCTCTGGACTCACTGCAGTGCATCCCTAATGTTGCCAGTGTACTCTCTGGACTCACTGTAATGCATCCCCAGTGGTGCCAGTGCACTCTCTGGACTCACTGCACTGCATCCCCAGTGGTGCCAGTGCACTCTCTGGACTCACTGCACTGCATCCCCAGTGGTGCCAGTGCACTCTCTGGAGTCACTGCAGTGCATCCCCAAGGTGCCAGTACACTCTCTGGACTCACTGCAGTGCATCCCCAGTGGTGCCAGTGCACTCTCTGGAGTCACTGCACTGCATCCCCAGTGGTGCCAGTGCACTCTCTGGACTCACTGCACTGCATCCCCAGTGGTGCCAGTGCACTCTCTGGACTCACTGCGCTGCATCCCCAGTGGTGCCAGTGCACTCTCTGGACTCACTGCACTGCATCCCCAATGGTGCCAGTGCACTCTATGGACTCACTGCGCTGCATCCCCAGTGGTGCCAGTGTACTCTCTGGACTCAATGCACTGCATCCCCAGTGGTGCCAGTGCAGTCTCTGGACTCACTGCACTGCATCCCCAATGGTGCCAGTGCACTCTCTGGACTCACTGCAGTGCATCCCCAGTGGTGCCAGTGCCCTCTCTGGACTCACTGCACTGCATCCCCAGTGGTGCCAGCGCACTCTCTGGACTCACTGCAGTGCATCGCCAGTGTTGCCAGTGCACTCTATGGACTCACTGCACTGCATCCCCAGTGGTGCCAGTGCACTCTCTGGACTCACTGCACTGCATCCCCAGTGGTGCCAGTCCACTCTATGGGCTCACTGCACTGCATCCCCTGTTGTGCCAGTGCACTCTCTGGACTCACTGCAGTGCATCCCCAGTGGTGCCAGTGCACTCTCTGGACTCATTACAGTGCATCCCCAGTGGTGCCAGTGCAGTCTCTGGACTCACTGCAGTGCATCCCCAATGGTGCCAGTGCAGTCTCTGGACTCACTGCACTGCATCCCCAGTCGTGCCAGTGCAATCTCTGGACTCACTGCAGTGCATCCCCAGTGGTGCCAGTGCACTCTCTGGACTCACTGCAGTGCATCCCCAGTGGTGCCAGTGTACTCTCTGGACTCAATGCACTGCATCCCCAGTGGTGCCTGTGCACTCTCTGGACTCAATGCACTGCATTCCCAAGGTGCCAGTGCACTCTCTGGACTCACTGCACTGCATCCCCAATGGTGCCTGTGCACTCTCTGGACTCACTGCAGTGCATTCCGAGGAGTGCCAGTGCACTCTCTGGACTCACTGCAATGCATCCCTAGTGGTGCCAGTGCACTCCCTGGACTCACTGCACTGCATCCCCAGTGTTGCCAGTGCATTCTCTGGACTAACTGCATTGAATCCCAAGTGGTGCCAGTGCACTCTCTGGACTCACTGCACTGCATCCCCAGTGGTGCCAGTGCACTCTCTGGACTCACTGCACTGCATCCCCAATGGTGCCTGTGCACTCTATGGACTCAATGCAGTGCATTCCGAGGAGTGCCAGTGCACTCTCTGGACTCACTGCAGTGCATCCCCAGTGGTGCCAGTGCACTCTCTGGACTCACTGCAGTGCATCCCCTGTGGTGCCAGTGCACTCTGTGGACTCACTGCACTGCATCCCCAGTGGTGCCAGTGCACTCTCTGGACTCACTGCACTGCATCCCCAGTGGTGCCAGTGCACTCTCTGGACTCACTGCACTACATCCCCAGTGGTGCCAGTGCACTCTATGGGCTCACTGCACTGCATCCCCTGTGGTGCCAGTGCACTCTCTGGACTCACTGCAGTGCATCCCCAGTGGTACCAGTGCACTCTCTGGACTCACTGCAGTGCATCCCCAGTGGTGCCAGTGCACTCTCTGGACTCACTGCACTGCATCCCCAGTGGTGCCAGTGCACTCTCTGGACTCACTGCACTGCATCCCCAGTGGTGCCAGTGCACTCTCTGGACTCACTGCACTGCATCCCAGTGGTGCCAGTGCACTCTCTGGAGTCACTGCAGTGCATCCCCAGTGGTGCCAGTGCACTCTCTGGACTCACTGCAGTGCATCCCCAGTGGTGCCAGTGCACTCTCTGGACTCACTGCATTGTATCCCCAGGGGTGCCAGTGCACTCTCTGGAGTCACTGCAGTGCATCCCCAGTGGTGCCAGTGCACTCTGTGGACTCACTGCACTGCATCCCCAAGGTGCCTGTGCACTCTCTGGACTCACTGCACTGCATCCCCAGTGGTGCCAGTGCACTCTCTGGAGTCACTGCAGTGCATTCCCAGTGGTGCCAGTGCACTCTCTGGACTCACTGCACTGCATCCCCAGTGGTGCCAGTGCACTCTCTGGACTCACTGCACTGCATCCCCAGTGGTGCCAGTGCACTCTCTGGATTCACTGCACTGCATCCCCAGTGGTGCCAGTGCACTCTCTGGACTCACTGCAGTGCATCCCCAGTGGTGCCAGTACACTCTCTGGATTCACTGCACTGCATCCCCAGTGGTGCCAGTGCACTCTCTGGAATCAATGCAGTGCATCCGCAGAGTTGCCAGTGCATTCTCTGGACTCACTGCAGTGCATCCCCAGTGGTGCCAGTGCACTCTCTGGACTCACTGCACTGCATCCCCAGTGGTGCCAGTACACTCTCTGGATTCACTGCACTGCATCCCCAGTGGTGCCAGTGCACTCTCTGGACTCACTGCACTGCATCCCCAGTGGTGCCAGTGCACTCTCTGGATTCACTGCAGTTCATCCCCAGTGGTGCCAGTGCACTCTCTGGACTCACTGCAGTGCATCCCCAGTGGTGCCAGTGCACTCTCTGGACTCACTGCAGTGCATCCCCAGTGGTGCCAGTGCCCTCTCTGGACTCACTGCACTGCATCCCCAGTGGTGCCAGTGCACTCTCTGGACTCACTGCAGTGCATCCCCAGTGGTGCCAGTGCACTCTCTGGACTCACTGCACTGCATCCCCAGTGTGCCAGTGCACTCTCTGGATTCACTGCAGTGCATCCCCAGTGGTTCCAGTGCACTCTCTGGACTCACTGCAGTGCATCCCTAATGTTGCCAGTGTACTCTCTGGACTCACTGTAATGCATCCCCAGTGGTGCCAGTGCACTCTCTGGACTCACTGCACTGCATCCCCAGTGGTGCCAGTGCACTCTCTGGACTCACTGCACTGCATCCCCAGTGGTGCCAGTGCACTCTCTGGAGTCACTGCAGTGCATCCCCAAGGTGCCAGTACACTCTCTGGACTCACTGCAGTGCATCCCCAGTGGTGCCAGTGCACTCTCTGGAGTCACTGCACTGCATCCCCAGTGGTGCCAGTGCACTCTCTGGACTCACTGCACTGCATCCCCAGTGGTGCCAGTGCACTCTCTGGACTCACTGCGCTGCATCCCCAGTGGTGCCAGTGCACTCTCTGGACTCACTGCACTGCATCCCCAATGGTGCCAGTGCACTCTATGGACTCACTGCGCTGCATCCCCAGTGGTGCCAGTGTACTCTCTGGACTCAATGCACTGCATCCCCAGTGGTGCCAGTGCAGTCTCTGGACTCACTGCACTGCATCCCCAATGGTGCCAGTGCACTCTCTGGACTCACTGCAGTGCATCCCCAGTGGTGCCAGTGCCCTCTCTGGACTCACTGCACTGCATCCCCAGTGGTGCCAGTGCACTCTCTGGACTCACTGCAGTGCATCGCCAGTGTTGCCAGTGCACTCTATGGACTCACTGCACTGCATCCCCAGTGGTGCCAGTGCACTCTCTGGACTCACTGCACTGCATCCCCAGTGGTGCCAGTCCACTCTATGGGCTCACTGCACTGCATCCCCTGTTGTGCCAGTGCACTCTCTGGACTCACTGCAGTGCATCCCCAGTGGTGCCAGTGCACTCTCTGGACTCATTACAGTGCATCCCCAGTGGTGCCAGTGCAGTCTCTGGACTCACTGCAGTGCATCCCCAATGGTGCCAGTGCAGTCTCTGGACTCACTGCACTGCATCCCCAGTCGTGCCAGTGCAATCTCTGGACTCACTGCAGTGCATCCCCAGTGGTGCCAGTGCACTCTCTGGACTCACTGCAGTGCATCCCCAGTGGTGCCAGTGTACTCTCTGGACTCAATGCACTGCATCCCCAGTGGTGCCTGTGCACTCTCTGGACTCAATGCACTGCATTCCCAAGGTGCCAGTGCACTCTCTGGACTCACTGCACTGCATCCCCAATGGTGCCTGTGCACTCTCTGGACTCACTGCAGTGCATTCCGAGGAGTGCCAGTGCACTCTCTGGACTCACTGCAATGCATCCCTAGTGGTGCCAGTGCACTCCCTGGACTCACTGCACTGCATCCCCAGTGTTGCCAGTGCATTCTCTGGACTAACTGCATTGAATCCCAAGTGGTGCCAGTGCACTCTCTGGACTCACTGCACTGCATCCCCAGTGGTGCCAGTGCACTCTCTGGACTCACTGCACTGCATCCCCAATGGTGCCTGTGCACTCTATGGACTCAATGCAGTGCATTCCGAGGAGTGCCAGTGCACTCTCTGGACTCACTGCAGTGCATCCCCAGTGGTGCCAGTGCACTCTCTGGACTCACTGCACTGCATCCCCAGTGGTGCCAGTGCACTCTCTGGACTCACTGCAGTGCATCCCCTGTGGTGCCAGTGCACTCTGTGGACTCACTGCACTGCATCCCCAGTGGTGCCAGTGCACTCTCTGGACTCACTGCACTGCATCCCCAGAGGTGCCAGTGCACTCTATGGACTCACTGCACTGCATCCCCAGTGGTGCCAGTGCACTCTCTGGACTCACTGCAGTGCATCCGCAGTGGTGCCAGTGCACTCTCTGGAGTCACTGCAGTGCATCCCCAGTGGTGCCAGTGCACTCTCTGGACTCACTGCACTGCATTCCCTGTGGTGTCAGTGCACTCTCTGGACTCACTGCACTGCATCCCCAGTGGTGCCAGTGCACTCTCTGGACTCAGTGCAGTGCATCCCCAGTGGTGCCAGTGAACCCTCTGGACTCACTGCACTGCATCCCCAGTGGTGCCAGTGCACTCTCTGGACTCACTGCAGTGCATCCGAAGTGGTGCCAGTGCACTCTCTGGATTCACTGCACTGCATCCGCAGTGGAGCCAGTGCACTCTCTGGAGTCACTGCAGTGCATCACCAGTGGTGCCAGTGCAGTCTCTGGACTCACTGAAGTGCATCCCCAATGGTGCCAGTGCAGTCTCTGGACTCACTGCACTGCATCCCCAGTCGTGCCAGTGCAATCTCTGGACTCACTGCAGTGCATCCCCAGTGGTGCCACTGCCCTCTCTGGACTCACTGCACTGCATCCCCAGTGGTGCCAGTGCACTCTCTGGACTCACTGCACTGCATCCCCAGTGTGCCAGTGCACTCTCTGGATTCACTGCAGTGCATCCCCAGTGGTTCCAGTGCACTCTCTGGACTCACTGCAGTGCATCGCCACTGGTGCCAGTGCACTCTCTGGACTCACTGCAATGCATCCCCTGTGGTGGCAGTGCACTCTCTGGACTCACTGCACTGCATCCCCAGTGGTGCCATTGCACTCTATGGACTCACTGCAGTGCATCCCCAGTGGTGCCAGTGCACTCTCTGGATTCACTGCACTGCATCCCCAGTGGTGCCAGTGCACTCTCTGGACTCACTGCAGTGCATCCCCAGTGGTGCCAGTGCACTCTCTGGATTCACTGCACTGCATCCCCAGTGGTGCCAGTGCACTCTCTGGACTCACTGCAGTGCATCCCCAGTGGTGCCAGTGCACTCTCTGGACTCACTGCAGTGCATCCCCAATGGTGCCAGTGCAGTCTCTGGACTCACTGCACTGCATCCCCAGTCGTGCCAGTGCAATCTCTGGACTCACTACAGTGCATCCCCAGTGGTGCCACTGCCCTCTCTGGACTCACTGCACTGCATCCCCAGTGGTGCCAGTGCACTCTCTGGAGTCACTGCACTGCATCCCCAGTGGTGCCAGTGCACTCTCTGGACTCACTGCACTGCATACCCAGTGGTGCCAGTGCACTCTCTGGACTCACTGCAGTGCATCCCCAGTGGTGCCAGTGCACTCTCTGGACTCACTGCACTGCATCCCCAGTGGTGCCAGTGCACTCTCTGGACTCAATGCACTGCATTCCCAGTGTTGCCAGTGCATTCTCTGGACTAACTGCATTGAATCCCCAGTGGTGCCAGTGCACTCTCTGGACTCACTGCAGTGCATCCCCAGTGGTGCCAGTGCACTCTCTGGATTCACTGCACTGCATCCCCACTGGTGCCAGTGCACTCTCTGGACTCACTGCACTGCATCCCCAGTGGTGCCAGTGCACTCTCTGGACTCACTGCAGTGCATCCCCAGTGGTGCCAGTGCACTCTCTGGATTCACTGCACTGCATGCCCAGTGGTGCCAGTGCACTCTCTGGATTCACTGCACTGCATCCCCAGTGGTGCCAGTGCACTCACTGGACTCACTGCACTGCATCCCCAGTGGTGCCAGTGCACTCTCTGGATTCATTGCACTGCATCCCCAGTGGTGCCAGTGCACTCTCTGGACTCACTGCACTGCATCCCCAGTGGTGCCAGTGCACTCTCTGGACTCAATGCAATGCATCCCTAGTGTTGCCAGTGCACTCTCTGGACTCACTGCACTGCATCCCCAGTGGTGCCAGTGCACTCTCTGGAGTCACTGCAGTGCATTCCCAGTGGTGCCAGTGCACTCTCTGGACTCACTGCACTGCATCCCCAGTGGTGCCAGTGCACTCTCTGGACTCACTGCACTGCATTCCCTGTGGTGCCAGTGCACTCTCTGGACTCACTGCACTGCATCCCCAGTGGTGCCAGTGCACTCTGTGGACTCACTGCACTGCATCCCAAGTGGTGCCAGTGAACCCTCTGGACTCACTGCACTGCATCCCCAGTGGTGCCAGTGCACTCTCTGGACTCACTGCAGTGCATCCGAAGTGGTGCCAGTGCACTCTCTGGAGTCACTGCGCTGCATCCCCAGTGGTGCTAGTGCACTCTCTGGACTCACTGCAGTGCATCCTCAGTGGTGCCAGTGCACTCTCTGGATTCACTGCACTGCATCCGCAGTCGTGCCAGTGCACTCTCTGGAGTCACTGCAGTGCATCCCCAGTGGTGCCAGTGCAGTCTCTGGACTCACTGCAGTGCATCTCCAATGGTGCCAGTGCAGTCTCTGGACTCACTGCACTGCATCCCCAGTCGTGCCAGTGCAATCTCTGGACTCACTGCAGTGCATCCCCAGTGGTGCCACTGCCCTCTCTGGACTCACTGCACTGCATCCCCAGTGGTGCCAGTGCACTCTCTGGACTCACTGCACTGCATCCCCAGTGGTGCCAGTGCACTCTCTGGACTCACTGCACTGCATCCCCAGTGGTGCCAGTACACTCTATGGGCTCACTGCACTGCATCCCCTGAGGTGCCATTGCACTCTATGGACTCACTGCAGTGCATCCCCAGTGGTGCCAGTGCACTCTCTGGAGTCACTGCACTGCATCCCCAGTGGTGCCTGTGCACTCTCTGGACTCACTGCGCTGCATCGCGAGTGGTGCCAGTGCACTCTCTGGACTCACTGCACTGCATCCCCAGTGGTGCCAGTGCACTCTCTGGATTCACTGCACTGCATCCGCAGTCGTGCCAGTGCACTCTCTGGAGTCACTGCAGTGCATCCCCAGTGGTGCCAGTGCAGTCTCTGGACTCACTGCAGTGCATCTCCAATGGTGCCAGTGCAGTCTCTGGACTCACTGCACTGCATCCCCAGTCGTGCCAGTGCAATCTCTGGACTCACTGCAGTGCATCCCCAGTGGTGCCACTGCCCTCTCTGGACTCACTGCACTGCATCCCCAGTGGTGCCAGTGCACTCTCTGGACTCACTGCACTGCATCCCCAGTGGTGCCTGTGCACTCTCTGGACTCACTGCACTGCATCCCCAGTGGTGCCAGTACACTCTATGGGCTCACTGCACTGCATCCCCTGAGGTGCCATTGCACTCTATGGACTCACTGCAGTGCATCCCCAGTGGTGCCAGTGCACTCTCTGGAGTCACTGCACTGCATCCCCAGTGGTGCCTGTGCACTCTCTGGACTCACTGCGCTGCATCGCGAGTGGTGCCAGTGCACTCTCTGGACTCACTGCACTGCATCCCCAGTGGTGCCAGTGCACTCTCTGGATTCAATGCACTGCATCCCGAGTGGTGCCAGTGCACTCTCTGGACTCACTGCACTGCATCCCCAGAGGTGCCAGTGCACTCTCTGGATTCATTGCACTGCATCCCCAGTGGTGCCAGTGCACTCTCTGGATTCATTGCACTGAATCCCCACTGGTGCCAGTGCACTCTCTGGACTCACTGCACTGCATCCCCAGTGGTGCCAGTGCACTCTCTGGACTCACTGCACTGCATCCCCAGTGGTGCCAGTGCACTCTCTGGACTCACTGCACTACATCCCCAGTGGTGCCAGTGCACTCTATGGGCTCACTGCACTGCATCCCCTGTGGTGCCAGTGCACTCTCTGGACTCACTGCAGTGCATCCCCAGTGGTACCAGTGCACTCTCTGGACTCACTGCAGTGCATCCCCAGTGGTGCCAGTGCACTCTCTGGACTCACTGCACTGCATCCCCAGTGGTGCCAGTGCACTCTCTGGACTCAATGCACTGCATCCCCAG
>NC_089911.1:2592944-2708688 GCF_040182565.1 Anser cygnoides
AATTTCATCGGCCTGTACTCTTCTTCTTCTTCTTCTTCTTCTTCCTCTGCTTCTGCTTCTGCTTCTTCTACTTCTTCTTCTTCTTCTTCTTCTTCTTCTTCTTCTTCTTCTTCTTCTTCTTCTTCTTCTTCTTCTTCTTCTTCTTCTTCTTCTTCTTCTTCTTCTTCTTCTTCTTCTTTTCTTCTTTTCCTTTAAATTCTTCAAATTCTTCATATTCCTAAAAACCTCCTTCAATTTCATCGGCGTGTTCTCTTCTTCTTCTTCTTCTTCTTCTACTTCTTCTTCTTCCCAGAGGTGCCAGTGCACTCTCTGGACTCACTGCACTGCATCCCCAGTGGTGCCAGTGCAATCTCTGGACTCACTGCAGTGCATCCCCAGTGGTGCCAGTGCACTCTCTGTAGTCACTGCACTGCATCCCCAGTGGTGCCAGTGCACTCTCTGGACTCACTGCACTGCATCCCCAGTGTGCCAGTGCACTCTCTGGATTCACTGCACTGCATCCCCAGTGGTTCCAGTGCACTCTCTGGACTCACTGCAGTGCATCGCCACTGGTGCCAGTGCACTCTCTGGACTCACTGCAATGCATCCCCTGTGGGGGCAGTGCACTCTCTGGACTCACTGCACTGCATCCCCAGTGGTGCCATTGAACTCTATGGACTCACTGCACTGCATCCCCAGTGGTGCCAGTGCACTCTCTGGATTCACTGCACTGCATCCCCAGTGGTGCCAGTGCACTCTCTGGACTCACTGCAGTGCATCCTCAGTGGTGCCAGTGCATTCTCTAGATTCACTGCACTGCATCCGCAGTCGTGCCAGTGCACTCTCTGGAGTCACTGCAGTGCATCCCCAGTGGTGCCAGTGCAGTCTCTGGACTCACTGCAGTGCATCCCCAATGGTGCCAGTGCAGTCTCTGGACTCACTGCACTGCATCCCCAGTGGTGCCAGTGCACTCTCTGGACTCACTGCGCTGTATCGCGAGTGGTGCCATTGCACTCTATGGACTCACTGCACTGCATCCCCAGTGGTGCCAGTGCACTCTCTGGAGTCACTGCACTGCATCCCCAGTGGTGCCTGTGCACTCTCTGGACTCACTGCGCTGCATCGCGAGTGGTGCCAGTGCACTCTCTGGACTCACTGCACTGCATCCCCAGTGGTGCCAGTGCACTCTCTGGATTCACTGCACTGCATCCGCAGTCGTGCCAGTGCACTCTCTGGAGTCACTGCAGTGCATCCCCAGTGGTGCCAGTGCAGTCTCTGGACTCACTGCAGTGCATCTCCAATGGTGCCAGTGCAGTCTCTGGACTCACTGCACTGCATCCCCAGTCGTGCCAGTGCAATCTCTGGACTCACTGCAGTGCATCCCCAGTGGTGCCACTGCCCTCTCTGGACTCACTGCACTGCATCCCCAGTGGTGCCAGTGCACTCTCTGGACTCACTGCACTGCATCCCCAGTGGTGCCTGTGCACTCTCTGGACTCACTGCACTGCATCCCCAGTGGTGCCAGTACACTCTATGGGCTCACTGCACTGCATCCCCTGAGGTGCCATTGCACTCTATGGACTCACTGCAGTGCATCCCCAGTGGTGCCAGTGCACTCTCTGGAGTCACTGCACTGCATCCCCAGTGGTGCCTGTGCACTCTCTGGACTCACTGCGCTGCATCGCGAGTGGTGCCAGTGCACTCTCTGGACTCACTGCACTGCATCCCCAGTGGTGCCAGTGCACTCTCTGGATTCAATGCACTGCATCCCGAGTGGTGCCAGTGCACTCTCTGGACTCACTGCACTGCATCCCCAGAGGTGCCAGTGCACTCTCTGGATTCATTGCACTGCATCCCCAGTGGTGCCAGTGCACTCTCTGGATTCATTGCACTGAATCCCCACTGGTGCCAGTGCACTCTCTGGACTCACTGCACTGCATCCCCAGTGGTGCCAGTGCACTCTCTGGACTCACTGCACTGCATCCCCAGTGGTGCCAGTGCACTCTCTGGACTCACTGCACTACATCCCCAGTGGTGCCAGTGCACTCTATGGGCTCACTGCACTGCATCCCCTGTGGTGCCAGTGCACTCTCTGGACTCACTGCAGTGCATCCCCAGTGGTACCAGTGCACTCTCTGGACTCACTGCAGTGCATCCCCAGTGGTGCCAGTGCACTCTCTGGACTCGCTGCACTGCATCCCCAGTGGTGCCAGTGCACTCTCTGGACTCAATGCACTGCATCCCCAGTGGTGCCAGTGCACTCTCTGGACTCACTGCACTGCATCCCAGTGGTGCCAGTGCACTCGCTGTAGTCACTGCAGTGCATCCCCTGTGGTGGCAGTGCACTCTCTGGACTCACTGCAGTGCATCCCCAGTGGTGCCAGTGCACTCTCTGTACTCACTGCACTGCATCCCCAGAGGTGCCAGTGCACTCTCTGGATTCATTGCACTGCATCCCCAGTGGTGCCAGTGCACTCTCTGGATTCATTGCACTGAATCCCCACTGGTGCCAGTGCACTCTCTGGACTCACTGCACTGCATCCCCAGTGGTGCCAGTGCACTCTCTGGACTCACTGCACTGCATCCCCAGTGGTGCCAGTGCACTCTCTGGACTCACTGCACTACATCCCCAGTGGTGCCAGTGCACTCTATGGGCTCACTGCACTGCATCCCCTGTGGTGCCAGTGCACTCTCTGGACTCACTGCAGTGCATCCCCAGTGGTACCAGTGCACTCTCTGGACTCACTGCACTGCATCCCCAGTGGTGCCAGTGCACTCTCTGGACTCAATGCACTGCATCCCCAGTGGTGCCAGTGCACTCTCTGGACTCACTGCACTGCATCCCAGTGGTGCCAGTGCACTCTCTGTAGTCACTGCAGTGCATCCCCTGTGGTGGCAGTGCACTCTCTGGACTCACTGCAGTGCATCCCCAGTGGTGCCTGTGCACTCTCTGGACTCACTGCGCTGCATCGCGAGTGGTGCCAGTGCACTCTCTGGACTCACTGCACTGCATCCCCAGTGGTGCCAGTGCACTCTCTGGATTCAATGCACTGCATCCCGAGTGGTGCCAGTGCACTCTCTGGACTCACTGCAGTGCATCCCCAGTGGTGCCAGTGCACTCTCTGTACTCACTGCACTGCATCCCCAGAGGTGCCAGTGCACTCTCTGGATTCATTGCACTGCATCCCCAGTGGTGCCAGTGCACTCTCTGGATTCATTGCACTGAATCCCCACTGGTGCCAGTGCACTCTCTGGACTCACTACACTGCATCCCCAGTGGTGCCAGTGCACTCTCTGGACTCACTGCACTGCATCCCCAGTGGTGCCAGTGCACTCTCTGGACTCACTGCACTACATCCCCAGTGGTGCCAGTGCACTCTATGGGCTCACTGCACTGCATCCCCTGTGGTGCCAGTGCACTCTCTGGACTCACTGCAGTGCATCCCCAGTGGTACCAGTGCACTCTCTGGACTCACTGCAGTGCAACCCCAGTGGTGCCAGTGCACTCTCTGGACTCACTGCACTGCATCCCCAGTGGTGCCAGTGCACTCTCTGGACTCAATGCACTGCATCCCCAGTGGTGCCAGTGCACTCTCTGGACTCACTGCACTGCATCCCAGTGGTGCCAGTGCACCCTCTGTAGTCACTGCAGTGCATCCCCTGTGGTGGCAGTGCACTCTCTGGACTCACTGCAGTGCATCCCCAGTGGTGCCAGTGCACTCTCTGGACTCACTGCATTGTATCCCCAGGGGTGCCAGTGCACTCTCTGGAGTCACTGCAGTGCATCCCCAGTGGTGCCAGTGCACTCTGTGGACTCACTGCACTGCATCCCCAAGGTGCCTGTGCACTCTCTGGACTCACTGCACTGCATCCCCAGTGGTGCCAGTGCACTCTCTGGAGTCACTGCAGTGCATTCCCAGTGGTGCCAGTGCACTCTCTGGACTCACTGCACTGCATCCCCAGTGGTGCCAGTGCACTCTCTGGACTCACTGCACTGCATCCCCAGTGGTGCCAGTGCACTCTCTGGATTCACTGCACTGCATCCCCAGTGGTGCCAGTGCACTCTCTGGACTCACTGCACTGCATCCCCAGTGGTGCCAGTGCACTCTCTGGAATCAATGCAGTGCATCCGCAGAGTTGCCAGTGCATTCTCTGGACTCACTGCAGTGCATCCCCAGTGGTGCCAGTGCACTCTCTGGACTCACTGCACTGCATCCCCAGTGGTGCCAGTGCACTCTCTGGACTCACTGCACTGCATCCCCAGTGGTGCCAGTGCACTCTCTGGATTCACTGCAGTTCATCCCCAGTGGTGCCAGTGCACTCTCTGGACTCACTGCAGTGCATCCCCAGTGGTGCCAGTGCACTCTCTGGACTCACTGCAGTGCATCCCCAGTGGTGCCAGTGCCCTCTCTGGACTCACTGCACTGCATCCCCAGTGGTGCCAGTGCACTCTCTGGACTCACTGCAGTGCATCCCCAGTGGTGCCAGTGCACTCTCTGGACTCACTGCACTGCATCCCCAGTGTGCCAGTGCACTCTCTGGATTCACTGCAGTGCATCCCCAGTGGTTCCAGTGCACTCTCTGCACTCACTGCAGTGCATCCCTAATGTTGCCAGTGTACTCTCTGGACTCACTGTAATGCATCCCCAGTGGTGCCAGTGCACTCTCTGGACTCACTGCACTGCATCCCCAGTGGTGCCAGTGCCCTCTCTGGACTCACTGCACTGCATCCCCACTGGTGCCTGTGCACTCTCTGGATTCACTGCACTGCATCCCCAGTGGTGCCAGTGCACTCTCTGGAGTCACTGCAGTGCATCCCCAAGGTGCCAGTGCACTCTCTGGACTCACTGCAGTGCATCCCCAGTGGTGCCAGTGCACTCTCTGGACTCACTGCACTGCATCCCCAGTGGTGCCAGTGCACTCTCTGGACTCAATGCACTGCATCCCCAGTGGTGCCAGTGCACTCTCTGGACTCACTGCACTGCATCCCAGTGGTGCCAGTGCACTCTCTGGACTCACTGCACTGCATCCCCAGTGGTGCCAGTGCACTCTCTGGACTCACTGCACTGCATCCCCAGTGGTGCCAGTGCACTCTCTGGACTCACTGCACTGCATCCCCAGTGGTGCCAGTGCACTCTCTGGACTCACTGCAGTGCATCCCCAGTGGTACCAGTGCACTCTCTGGACTCACTGCACTGCATCCCCAGTGGTGCCAGTGCACTCTCTGGACTCACTGCACTGCATCCCCAGTGGTGCCAGTGCACTCTCTGGACTCACTGCACTGCATCCCCAGTGGTGCCAGTGCACTCTCTGGACTCACTGCAGTGCATCCCCATCCCCAGTGGTGCCAGTGCACTCTCTGTACTCACTGCACTGCATCCCCAGAGGTGCCAGTGCACTCTCTGGATTCATTGCACTGCATCCCCAGTGGTGCCAGTGCACTCTCTGGATTCATTGCACTGAATCCCCACTGGTGCCAGTGCACTCTCTGGACTCACTGCACTGCATCCCCAGTGGTGCCAGTGCACTCTCTGGACTCACTGCACTGCATCCCCAGTGGTGCCAGTGCACTCTCTGGACTCACTGCACTACATCCCCAGTGGTGCCAGTGCACTCTATGGGCTCACTGCACTGCATCCCCTGTGGTGCCAGTGCACTCTCTGGACTCACTGCAGTGCATCCCCAGTGGTACCAGTGCACTCTCTGGACTCACTGCACTGCATCCCCAGTGGTGCCAGTGCACTCTCTGGACTCAATGCACTGCATCCCCAGTGGTGCCAGTGCACTCTCTGGACTCACTGCACTGCATCCCAGTGGTGCCAGTGCACTCTCTGTAGTCACTGCAGTGCATCCCCTGTGGTGGCAGTGCACTCTCTGGACTCACTGCAGTGCATCCCCAGTGGTGCCTGTGCACTCTCTGGACTCACTGCGCTGCATCGCGAGTGGTGCCAGTGCACTCTCTGGACTCACTGCACTGCATCCCCAGTGGTGCCAGTGCACTCTCTGGATTCAATGCACTGCATCCCGAGTGGTGCCAGTGCACTCTCTGGACTCACTGCAGTGCATCCCCAGTGGTGCCAGTGCACTCTCTGTACTCACTGCACTGCATCCCCAGAGGTGCCAGTGCACTCTCTGGATTCATTGCACTGCATCCCCAGTGGTGCCAGTGCACTCTCTGGATTCATTGCACTGAATCCCCACTGGTGCCAGTGCACTCTCTGGACTCACTACACTGCATCCCCAGTGGTGCCAGTGCACTCTCTGGACTCACTGCACTGCATCCCCAGTGGTGCCAGTGCACTCTCTGGACTCACTGCACTACATCCCCAGTGGTGCCAGTGCACTCTATGGGCTCACTGCACTGCATCCCCTGTGGTGCCAGTGCACTCTCTGGACTCACTGCAGTGCATCCCCAGTGGTACCAGTGCACTCTCTGGACTCACTGCAGTGCAACCCCAGTGGTGCCAGTGCACTCTCTGGACTCACTGCACTGCATCCCCAGTGGTGCCAGTGCACTCTCTGGACTCAATGCACTGCATCCCCAGTGGTGCCAGTGCACTCTCTGGACTCACTGCACTGCATCCCAGTGGTGCCAGTGCACCCTCTGTAGTCACTGCAGTGCATCCCCTGTGGTGGCAGTGCACTCTCTGGACTCACTGCAGTGCATCCCCAGTGGTGCCAGTGCACTCTCTGGACTCACTGCATTGTATCCCCAGGGGTGCCAGTGCACTCTCTGGAGTCACTGCAGTGCATCCCCAGTGGTGCCAGTGCACTCTGTGGACTCACTGCACTGCATCCCCAAGGTGCCTGTGCACTCTCTGGACTCACTGCACTGCATCCCCAGTGGTGCCAGTGCACTCTCTGGAGTCACTGCAGTGCATTCCCAGTGGTGCCAGTGCACTCTCTGGACTCACTGCACTGCATCCCCAGTGGTGCCAGTGCACTCTCTGGACTCACTGCACTGCATCCCCAGTGGTGCCAGTGCACTCTCTGGATTCACTGCACTGCATCCCCAGTGGTGCCAGTGCACTCTCTGGACTCACTACACTGCATCCCCAGTGGTGCCAGTGCACTCTCTGGACTCACTGCAGTGCATCCGCAGAGTTGCCAGTGCATTCTCTGGACTCACTGCAGTGCATCCCCAGTGGTGCCAGTGCACTCTCTGGACTCACTGCACTGCATCCCCAGTGGTGCCAGTGCACTCTCTGGACTCACTGCACTGCATCCCCAGTGGTGCCAGTGCACTCTCTGGATTCACTGCAGTTCATCCCCAGTGGTGCCAGTGCACTCTCTGGACTCACTGCAGTGCATCCCCAGTGGTGCCAGTGCACTCTCTGGACTCACTGCAGTGCATCCCCAGTGGTGCCAGTGCCCTCTCTGGACTCACTGCACTGCATCCCCAGTGGTGCCAGTGCACTCTCTGGACTCACTGCAGTGCATCCCCAGTGGTGCCAGTGCACTCTCTGGACTCACTGCACTGCATCCCCAGTGTGCCAGTGCACTCTCTGGATTCACTGCAGTGCATCCCCAGTGGTTCCAGTGCACTCTCTGGACTCACTGCAGTGCATCCCTAATGTTGCCAGTGTACTCTCTGGACTCACTGTAATGCATCCCCAGTGGTGCCAGTGCACTCTCTGGACTCACTGCACTGCATCCCCAGTGGTGCCAGTGCCCTCTCTGGACTCACTGCACTGCATCCCCACTGGTGCCTGTGCACTCTCTGGATTCACTGCACTGCATCCCCAGTGGTGCCAGTGCACTCTCTGGAGTCACTGCAGTGCATCCCCAAGGTGCCAGTACACTCTCTGGACTCACTGCAGTGCATCCCCAGTGGTGCCAGTGCACTCTCTGGATTCACTGCACTGCATCCCCAGTGGTGCCAGTGCACTCTCTGGACTCACTGCACTGCATCCCCAGTGGTGCCAGTGCACTCTCTGGACTCACTGCGCTGCATCCCCAGTGGTGCCAGTGCACTCTCTGGACTCACTGCACTGCATCCCCAATGGTGCCAGTGCACTCTATGGACTCACTGCGCTGCATCCCCAGTGGTGCCAGTGTACTCTCTGGACTCAATGCACTGCATCCCCAGTGGTGCCAGTGCAGTCTCTGGACTCACTGCACTGCATCCCCAATGGTGCCAGTGCACTCTCTGGACTCACTGCAGTGCATCCCCAGTGGTGCCAGTGCCCTCTCTGGACTCACTGCAGTGCATCCCCAGTGGTGCCAGTGCACTCTCTGGACTCACTGCAGTGCATCGCCAGTGTTGCCAGTGCACTCTATGGACTCACTGCACTGCATCCCCAGTGGTGCCAGTGCACTCTCTGGACTCACTGCACTGCATCCCCAGTGGTGCCAGTCCACTCTATGGGCTCACTGCACTGCATCCCCTGTTGTGCCAGTGCACTCTCTGGACTCACTGCAGTGCATCCCCAGTGGTGCCAGTGCACTCTCTGGACTCAATGCACTGCATCCCCAGTGGTGCCAGTGCACTCTCTGGACTCACTGCACTGCATCCCAGTGGTGCCAGTGCACTCTCTGTAGTCACTGCAGTGCATCCCCTGTGGTGGCAGTGCACTCTCTGGACTCACTGCAGTGCATCCCCAGTGGTGCCTGTGCACTCTCTGGACTCACTGCGCTGCATCGCGAGTGGTGCCAGTGCACTCTCTGGACTCACTGCACTGCATCCCCAGTGGTGCCAGTGCACTCTCTGGATTCAATGCACTGCATCCCGAGTGGTGCCAGTGCACTCTCTGGACTCACTGCAGTGCATCCCCAGTGGTGCCAGTGCACTCTCTGTACTCACTGCACTGCATCCCCAGAGGTGCCAGTGCACTCTCTGGATTCATTGCACTGCATCCCCAGTGGTGCCAGTGCACTCTCTGGATTCATTGCACTGAATCTCCACTGGTGCCAGTGCACTCTCTGGACTCACTACACTGCATCCCCAGTGGTGCCAGTGCACTCTCTGGACTCACTGCACTGCATCCCCAGTGGTGCCAGTGCACTCTCTGGACTCACTGCACTACATCCCCAGTGGTGCCAGTGCACTCTATGGGCTCACTGCACTGCATCCCCTGTGGTGCCAGTGCACTCTCTGGACTCACTGCAGTGCATCCCCAGTGGTACCAGTGCACTCTCTGGACTCACTGCAGTGCATCCCCAGTGGTGCCAGTGCACTCTCTGGACTCACTGCACTGCATCCCCAGTGGTGCCAGTGCACTCTCTGGACTCACTGCAGTGCATCCCCAGTGGTGCCAGTGCACTCTCTGGACTCACTGCATTGTATCCCCAGGGGTGCCAGTGCACTCTCTGGAGTCACTGCAGTGCATCCCCAGTGGTGCCAGTGCACTCTGTGGACTCACTGCACTGCATCCCCAAGGTGCCTGTGCACTCTCTGGACTCACTGCACTGCATCCCCAGTGGTGCCAGTGCACTCTCTGGAGTCACTGCAGTGCATTCCCAGTGGTGCCAGTGCACTCTCTGGACTCACTGCACTGCATCCCCAGTGGTGCCAGTGCACTCTCTGGACTCACTGCACTGCATCCCCAGTGGTGCCAGTGCACTCTCTGGACTCACTGCACTGCATCCCCAGTGGTGCCAGTGCACTCTCTGGAATCAATGCAGTGCATCCGCACAGTTGCCAGTGCATTCTCTGGACTCACTGCAGTGCATCCCCAGTGGTGCCAGTGCACTCTCTGGACTCACTGCACTGCATCCCCAGTGGTGCCAGTGCACTCTCTGCATTCACTGCACTGCATCCCCAGTGGTGCCAGTGCACTCTCTGGACTCACTGCACTGCATCCCCAGTGGTGCCAGTGCACTCTCTGGATTCACTGCAGTTCATCCCCAGTGGTGCCAGTGCACTCTCTGGACTCACTGCAGTGCATCCCCAGTGGTGCCAGTGCACTCTCTGGACTCACTGCAGTGCATCCCTAATGTTGCCAGTGTACTCTCTGGACTCACTGTAATGCATCCCCAGTGGTGCCAGTGCACTCTCTGGAGTCACTGCACTGCATCCCCAGTGGTGCCAGTGCACTCTCTGGACTCACTGCACTGCATCCCCACTGGTGCCTGTGCACTCTCTGGATTCACTGCACTGCATCCCCAGTGGTGCCAGTGCACTCTCTGGAGTCACTGCAGTGCATCCCCAAGGTGCCAGTACACTCTCTGGACTCACTGCAGTGCATCCCCAGTGGTGCCAGTGCACTCTCTGGATTCACTGCACTGCATCCCCAGTGGTGCCAGTGCACTCTCTGGACTCACTGCGCTGCATCCCCAGTGGTGCCAGTGCACTCTCTGGACTCACTGCACTGCATCCCCAATGGTGCCAGTGCACTCTATGGACTCACTGCGCTGCATCCCCAGTGGTGCCAGTGTACTCTCTGGACTCAATGCACTGCATCCCTAGTGGTGCCAGTGCACTCTCTGGACTCACTGCACTGCATCCCCAATGGTGCCAGTGCACTCTCTGGACTCACTGCAGTGCATCCCCAGTGGTGCCAGTGCCCTCTCTGGACTCACTGCACTGCATCCCCAGTGGTGCCAGTGCACTCTCTGGACTCACTGCAGTGCATCGCCAGTGTTGCCAGTGCACTCTCTGTAGTCACTGCACTGCATCCCCAGTGGTGCCAGTGCACTCTCTGGACTCACTGCACTGCATCCCCAGTGGTGCCAGTCCACTCTATGGGCTCACTGCACTGCATCCCCTCTTGTGCCAGTGCACTCTCTGGACTCACTGCAGTGCATCCCCAGTGGTGCCAGTGCACTCTCTGGACTCATTGCAGTGCATCCCCAGTGGTGCCAGTGCACTCTCTGGACTCACTGCACTGCATCCCCAGTGGTGCCAGTGCACTCTCTGGATTCCCTGCACTGCATCCCCAGTGGTGCCAGTGCACTCTCTGGACTCACTGCACTGCATCTCCAGTGGTGCCAGTGCACTCTCTGGACTCACTGCACTGCATTCCCAGTGGTGGCAGTGCACTCTCTGGACTCACTGCAGTGTATCCCCAGTGGTGCCAGCGCACTCTCTGGACTCACTGCACTGCATCCCCAGTGGTGCCAGCGCACTCTCTGGACTCACTGCAGTGCATCCCCAGTGGTGCTAGTGCACTCTCTGGACTCACTGCAGTGCATCACCAGTGGTGCCAGCGCACTCTCTGGACTCACTGCACTGCATCCCCAGTGGTGCCAGTGCACTCTCTGAACTCACTGCGCTGCATCCCCAGTGGTGCCAGTGCACTCTCTGGACTCACTGCACTGCATCCCCAGTGGTGCCAGTGCACTCTCTGGACTCACTGCACTGCATCTCCAGTGGTGCCAGTGCACTCTCTGGACTCACTGCACTGCATCCCCAGTGGTGCCAGCGCACTCTCTGGACTCACTGCCCTGCATCCCCATGGTGCCAGTGCCCTCTCTGGACTCAATGCACTACATACCCAAGGTGCCAGTTCACTCTCTGGACTCACTGCACTGCATACCCAGTGGTGCCAGTGCACTCTCTGGACTCACTGCAGTGCATGCCAAGTGTTGCAAGTGCACTCTCTGGACTCACCGCACTGCATCCCCAGTGGTGCCAGTGCACTCTCTGGACTCACTGCACTGCATCCCCAGTGGTGCCAGTGCACTCTATGGGCTCACTGCACTGCATCCCCTGAGGTGCCAGTGCACTCTCTGGACTCACTGCCCTGCATCCCCAGTGGTGCCAGTGCACTCTATGGACCCACTGCACTGCATCCCCAGTGGTGCCAGCGCACTCTCTGGACTCACTGCACTGCATCCCCAGTGGTGCCAGTGCACTCTCTGGAGTCACTGCACTGCATCCCCAGTGGTGCCAGTGCACTCTCTGGAGTCACTGCACTGCATCCCCAGTGGTGCCAGTGCACTCTTTGGAGTCACCGCACTACATCCCCAGTGGTGCCAGCGCACTCTCTGGACTCACTGCACTGCATCCCCAGTGGTGCCAGCGCACTCTCTGGACTCACTGCACTGCATCCCCAGTGGTGCCAGTGCACTCTCTGGACTCACTGCACTGCATCCCCATGGTGCCAGTGCACTCTCTGGATTCACTGCAGTGCATACCCAAGGTGCCAGTGCACTCTCTGGACTCACTGCCCTGCATCCCCAGTGTTGCCAGTGCACTCTGTCGAGTCACTGCACTGCATCCCCAGTGGTGCCAGTGCACTCTCTGGAATCACTACACTGCATCCCCATGGTGCCAGTGCACTCTCTGGACTCACTGCACTACATACCCAAGGTGCCAGTTCACTCTCTGGACTCACTGCATTGCATCCCAAGTGTTGCCAGTGCACTCTCTGGACTCATTGCACTGCATCCCCAGTGGTGCCAGTGCACTCTATGGGCTCACGGCACTGCATCCCCTGAGGTGCCAGTGCACTCTCTGGACTCACTGCACTGCATCCCCAGTGGTGCCAGTGCACTCTCTAGACTCACTGCCCTGCATCCCGAGTGGTGCCAGTGCACTCTCTGGACTCACTGCACTGCATCCCCTGAGGTGCCAGTGCACTCTCTGGACTCACTGCACTGCATCCCCAGTGGTACCAGTGCACTCTCTGGACTCACTGCAGTGTATCCCCAGTGGTGCCAGTGCACTCTCTGGACTCACTGCACTGCATCCCCAGTGGTGCCAGTGCACTCTCTGGACTCACTGCAGTGCATCCCAAGTGGTGACAGTGCACTCTCTGGACTCACTGCCCTGCATCCCCAGTGGTGCCAGCGAACTCTCTGGAGTCACTGCACTGCATCCCCAGTGGTGCCAGTGCACTCTCTGGACTCACTGCAGTGCATCCCCAGTGGTGCCAGTGCACTCTCTGGACTCACTGCTCTGCTCCAGCCGCACCAGCCGCTCCAGCGTCGGCAGCCGCTCCAGCCTCGGCAGCCCCTCCAGCCGCTCCAGCCGCGGCAGCCGCTCCAGCCGCTCCAGCCGCTCCAGCCGCGGCAGCCGCTCCTGCCGCGGTAGCCGCGGCAGCCGCTCCATCCGCGGCAGCCGCTCCAGCCGCTCCATCCGCGGCAGCCGCTCCAGCCGCTCCATCCGCGGCAGCCGCTCCAGCCGCTCCAGCCGCGGCAGCCGCTCCAGCCGCTCCAGCCGCGGCAACTGCTCCAGCCGCTCCAGCCGGGACAGCCGCTCCAGCCGCGGCAGCCGCTCCCACTCCTGTGTCTGCATTCCCAGTGGACGGCTCACCACTGGGGATGCACTGCAGTGAGTCCAGAGAGTGCACTGGCACCACAGGGAATGCAGTGCAGTGAGTCCAGAGAGTGCACTGGCATCACTAGGGATGCATTGCAGTGAGTCCAGAGAGTGCACTGGCACTCCTCGGAATGCACTGTATTGAGTCCAGAGAGTGCACAGGCACCATTGGGGATGCAGAGCAGTAACTCCAGAGAGTGCTCTGTCACCACTGGTGATGCAGCGCAGTGACTCCAGAGACAGCACTGGCACCACTGGGGATGCAGTGCAGTGAGTGCAGAGAGTGCACTGGCACCACTGGGGATGCAGTGCAGTGAGTCCAGAGAGTGCACTGGCACCACTGGGGATGCAGCACAGTGAGTCCAGAGAGTGCACTGGCACCTTGGGTATGCAGGGCAGTGAATCCAGAGAGTGCACTGGCACCACTGGCGATGCACTGCAGTGAGTCCAGAGAGTGCACTGGCACCACTGGGGATGCAGTGCAGTGAGTCCAGAGAGTGCACTGGCTCCACTGGGGATGCAGTGCAGTGAGTCCATAGACTCCATAGTGGTGCCACTTCCCTCTCTGGAGTCACTGCACTGCATCCCCAGTGGTGCCAGTGAACTCTCTGGACTCACTGCAGTGCATCCCCAGTCCTGCCAGTGCACTCTCTGGACTCACTGCACTGCATCCCCAGTGGTGCCAGTGCACTCTCTGGACTCATTGCACTGCATCCCCAGTGGTGCCAGTGCACTCTCTGGACTCACTGCAGTGCATCCCCAGTGGTGAGCCGTCCACTGGGGATGCAGACACAGGGAGCGGCTGCCGCGGCTGGAGCGGCTGTCGCGGCTGGAGCTGCTGGAGCGGCTGCCGCGGCTGGAGCGGCTGGAGCGGCTACCGCGGCAGGAGCGGCTGCCTCGGTTGCCGCGTCTGGAGCGGCTGCCGCGGCTGGAGCGGCAGGAGCGGCTGCCGCGGCTGGAGCGGCTGGAGCGGCTACCGCGGCAGGAGCGGCTGCCGCGACTGCCGCGGCTGGAGCGGCTGGAGCGGCTGATGCGGCTGGAGCAGAGCAGTGAGTCCAGAGAGTGCACTGGCACCTTGGGGATGCAGTGCAGTGAGTCCAGAGAGTGCACTGGCACCACTGGCGATGCAGTGCAGTGAGTCCAGAGAGTGCACTGGCTCCACTGGGGATGCAGTGCAGTGAGTCCAGAGAGTGCACTGGCAGTACTGGGGATGCAGCGCAGTGAGTCCATAGACTCCATAGTGGTGCCACTTCCCTCTCTGGAGTCAGTGCACTGCATCCCCAGTGGTGCCAGTGCACTCTCTGGACTCACTGCACTGCATCCCCAAGGTGCCAGTGCAATCTCTGGACTCACTGCACTACATCCCCAGTGGTGCCAGTGCACTCTCTGGGCTCACTGCACTGCATCCCCAATGGTGCCAGTGCACTCTCTGGACTCACTACGCTGCATCTTCAGCTGTGCCAGTGCACTCTCTGGACTCACTGCACTGCATCCCCAATGGTGCCAGTGCACTCTCTGGACTCACTGCAATGCATCCCTAGTGTTGCCAGTGCACTCTCTGGACTCACTGCAGTGCATCCCCAGTCGTGCCAGTGCACTTTCTGGACTCACTGCAGTGCATCCCCAGTGGTGAGCCGTCCACTGGGGATGCAGACACAGGAGTGGGAGCGGCTGCCGCGGCTGGAGCGGCTGTCACGGCTGGAGCGGCTAACGGGGCTGGGGATGCTACCGCGGCTGGAGCGGCTGGAGCAGTTGCCGCGGCTGGAGCGGCTGCCGCGGCTGGAGCGGCTGGAGCGGCTGCCGCGGCTGGCGCGGCAGGAGCGGCTGCGGCGGCTGGAGCGGCTGGAGCGGCTGCCGCGGCTGGAGCGGCTGGAGCGGCTGCCGCGGCTGGAGCGGCTGGAGGGGCTGCCGAGGCTGGAGCGGCTGCCGACGCTGGAGCGGCTGGTGTGGCTGGAGCAGAGCAGTGAGACCAGAGAGTGCACTGGCACCTTGGGGATGCAGTGCAGTGAGTCCAGAGAGTGCACTGGCACCACTGGCGATGCACTGCAGTGAGTCCAGAGAGTGCACTGGCACCACTGGGGATGCAGTGCAGTGACTCCAGAGAGTGCGCTGGCACCACTGGGGATGCAGTGCAGTGAGTCCAGAGAGTTCGCTGGCACCACTGGGGATGCAGGGCAGTGAGTCCAGAGAGTGCACTGTCACCACTTGGGATGCAGTGCAGTGAGTCCATAGAGTGCACTGGCACCACTGGGGATGCAGTGCAGTGAGTCCAGAGAGTGCACTGGCACCACTGGGGATACACTGCAGTGAGTCCAGAGAGTGCACTGGCACCACTGGGGATGCAGTGCAGTGAGTCCAGAGAGTGCACTGGCACCTCAGGGGATGCAGGGCAGTGAGTCCAGAGAGTGCACTGGCACCACTGGGGATGCAGGGCAGTGAGTCCACATAGTGCACTGGCACCTCTGGGGATTCAGTGCAGTGAGTCCAGAGAGTGCACTGGCACCTTGGGTATGTAGTGCAGTGAGTCCAGAGAGTGCACTGGCACCACTGGGGATGTTGGGCAGTGAGTCCAGAGAGTGCACTGGCACCTCTGGGATTCAGTGCAGTGAGTCCAGAGAGTGCACTGGCACCACTGGGGATGCACTGCAGTGAGTCCAGAGAGTGCACTGGCACCACTGGTGATGCACTGCAGTGAGTCCAGAGAGTGCGCTGGCACGACTGGGGATGCAGTGCAGTGAGTCCAGAGAGTGCGCTGGCACCACTGGGGATGCAGTGCAGTGAGTCCAGAGAGTGCACTGGCACCACTGAGGATGCACTGCAGTGAGTCCAGAGAGTGCACTGGCACCACTGGAGATGCAGTGCAGTGACTCCAGAGAGTGCACTGGCACCACTGGGAATGCACTGCAGTGAGTCCAGAGAGTGCACTGGCACCACTGGGGACTCTTTTGCAAAGAAAAGCGTTTTATTGTTGCTATTCACAGCTTCCATTATTCACAGGTTTTTGAATGCTAACATTGCTCAGGAAAAGATCTGATATTTGTAGGGGTACCGTCATTCCTAGTTATTTGTTTTTACATTGTCCTTGCATTTATTACCATATAATTTCAAGTCTAAGTTTGTGGTTTATGTTATAATAAGGAAAAAAGCAGTAGTTGAGGTAATCAGGTTAAAGATTATAGATGGAGAGGAACTTGGCTTTAGATACTAAAAACAGGATGGCAGTTAGACTTGCCTTAGAAAAATTAAAATGGTTGACTAAACTTTTGTTTTCCCAAAACGTTGTGCTGACCAGCCAATTTGAATTTGGCGGTATTAAAGCTGTCTGCAATAAGTTTTTCTGTTTTGGATTGTAGCTAGTTCCTCTAGGTGCTCCCGCAGAATAGTATTTTTACTATACCTATATATACTTTATATATTTACTATACCTATATATACCTAATGCCTTTCTTAGA
The DNA here is from genome assembly GCF_040182565.1 of Anser cygnoides. Classification (NCBI taxonomy): domain Eukaryota; kingdom Metazoa; phylum Chordata; class Aves; order Anseriformes; family Anatidae; genus Anser; species Anser cygnoides. The sequence goes on from NC_089911.1 coordinate 2,609,580, forward strand.
AACAAACAAACAAAAATCTCTTTTTAAATATAACTTTCTTGCAGTTGTTACTGATGGACTTGCTCCGCCACAAAGGATTCTTTTTCCACCTGAGAAGATACGTATGGATTGGCAAGAAACACAAAGTGTTGGAGTTGGCCTGTACAATCTTGGCAACACACGCTTTCTTAATGCTACTCTACAGTGTTTGACCTACACCCCCCCACTTGCCAATTACATGCTTTCTCTTGAGCACAGTCAGTCATGTGAGTACTTTCTAACAGTATTTTAAATCTGTTGGATAGCTCTGAAGGTGAAAGAACAGCAGTGATTCTGTGAGACAAAGTTACTTGCCTGATTTTACCTGTACAAGCTGGCTTTGAGCATTGTGTTAGCAGTGGGCTCAGAATAGCATATGGAGTGCGTTTAATGCACCATGTGGTTTTTTTTGTTTGTTTGTTTTTTTTTGTTTTTTTAAAAGGATCTTTTCTTGCTTCATGGGAATAATGAAGTGCATTGGACAGGAATGCATTTAATGAACATTTGGCATTTGGGCTTCCTGCTGCTAGAAAGGCAATAAAATTTAGGATGTTGGCATCATAGGTCTTTAGTCTTCACAGCCTAGGTTCCATAATGCACTACAATAAATGGTCTGTTCGTTGTTGAACCAATTAAAAAAACAAACAAACAAACAAACCTAGAAAGCAATATGAGCTGTTATGAACATGACTAGTTTTTTTGTGGGACTGTATTAAAATCTAGACTGATTTTGTTCTAAATAAAATGTTGTACTATAAACTAAATGTTGTACTAAACGTGTATGCTTTTTAGGCTGGTATCTTTGTATCGATACCTAGAAATTTAACTGTTTTCTTCCTGTATATAGAAATTGTTTCAGTTAAGAATCCTGTTGAAAAAAGGAGGGCAGAAGTACTATTACATACATTACTTTAGTTTTTCCTTTCTCCCAAAGGACTCGTAGCTCTGTATCATGAAGCTCACCTGACAGCACTGTGCTGAAAATAACCCACATTCTCTTAATGCTGTATCATCAATGTCAAATATTCTTTCCTCATATATTTTGCAGCCTGTGGAGTTCACATTCCTGTCAGCCTTCACAAACGTGACTTTGCAGTAGTCTTTTAGATTTCTCATCACAAAATGCACTTGAACACAAGCTTAATGGATATTTTTATTCTATAAAGTTGTGTGAAATGAAATGTTACGAGACTGTTGGGACAAGGAGAGTGGATACTGTATCTATAGTTTAAATGTTACTTATATGTTTGTTTGTAGTTATGTCTGTTTCGCTAGACTGGGATGCTTTCTTCTTTCACTCTTCAGGTCGTGAACAAGATTTTTGCATGATGTGCATGATGGAGACTCACATTAACCAGGCCCTGCGTTGCACTGTTGATGCTATCGAGCCTACGCGTGTTATCAATAACCTCAGTCGTAAGTGGCTTCAGATGTGTTTCTTTTTCAGTATCTTGTAATCTTCAAATAATTATTTGATGTGTATAAATGGTTTTAACACTATAAAGAAGAGAGATTTTAGAAATACGAGAATTATTTCATTTTTAAATGAGGTAAATACTATCATCTTCTTATTTAGGAATAGGACAACATTTCCATTTTGGCAGTCAAGAAGACGCACACGAGTTCTTGCGCTATACTGTCGATGCTATGCAGGAAGCGTGCTTGAATGGAAGCACCAAGTCAGCATAAACAAATTCACTTTTATACGTTCTCTAGCACCTTGTAGTCCTTTATTTACTATCAAAACTGAAAGTCTACGTCATCCTTGGTTTTCATAAAACTCTTTGAAGAGTTAACTGTGTGCCTTAAATCTTCTGAGGTCTGATTATAATTTATTTCCAGATTGGACAGATCTTCTCAAGCTACCACCATCATTCATCAAATATTTGGAGGATTTCTAAGATCAAGAGGTACGTTTAAAAATATTCCTGTCCTTAGAACTGATCTGTGTCTTTTGTCGGTAGTAAAGCAGTCTGCAGCTTGTCTAAAGTAGTATCTATCGACAACTTGAATTTGGACAGTTAGTCTCCTCCACGTATTGTTAAGCATTTATATTTTGCTTCCACTGAAGTGCTTGAATTGCAAAGCAGTTTCGGATACATATGAGGCATTTCTTGATATCACTTTGGATATAAAGGTAGGATGTTTTGTAAATATAATTCATGATGTTTAAGTACATGTATAACTTTCTAAATTAAACTTGTTTAACTTAAAAAACCAAACCACATACAATGTTAAAATATAAGAGCTTAAGAGAGCAGATGGAAGCATCTGCCTCGAGGGCAGGTGAGTTGGCAGAGTAAGGGAGCAGATGAGAGTACCTGTCCTAGCTGTGCTGTGGCTTTGGATGCTGCCGCGGCCTATGCTTTTCTTTTTCTTTCGCAGGTGCCTTGCACAGACTCAGAGGGGCCAAGCTGCACTCTGAAGAGCAGCACGAGAAGGGCAGGCTGGTCGTGAGTGGGGTTGGAGCGGAATGGCCAAGTTGCGCAAGGTGACTGCGAAGGGTATCCATTTTGCTTTTCAGGTGTCATGGCAGGCTCTACACAGAAGTGGCTGAGGATTTGAGAAGAGGTTACAGAGCATCAAGGAGCAGCACGTGCAGTGACGGTTTCCAAACGGTATGGTTGCTTTCTCTTCTGTTCATCAGGTGCCACAGGCAAGGTGGGCTGTGACGTTAGTCTTTAGAATCGGAGCTAAGCAGGTCACTAGAATGCCACAGGGCATCTGAGAAGGGTGTTTTAACAGAAAAAGCTTGTCTGGCATGGCAGTGCCTGATGGCAGCGTGTTTCCACAGGTGAAGAGGTGCCTGAAGCCCCATCCTGTCTAGCCTGCGCACACCTCGCTGAGAATGAAAGCCGCTTTCCAGTAATTCAGAAAGCCAAGTTACATCTCGGCCTCGAGCATCTGGGGCCTGTGCTTTTGGGCCTGTCTGTAGCATTTGGCACTTGCATTAATACTTTCTTGGCATATATTTAGGCTTTTGGGGCCAGTGACTTGGGGGGGTGTGGAGCTGCTTGTACACCTTTGGGGCTTGCATCTGGGGGGGGGGGGGGGGTTGGGAGTTGCTTGTACACCTTTGGGGACTGTGGCTGGGGGGGGGGGGTCAGGGCCTGCATCTGGGGGGGTTGGAAGCTGCTCCTACAATGTAGGGATCTGTATCTGTGGGGGTTGGGAGCTGCTTGTACACAGTATGGGCTTGCGTTTGGGGGCAGGTGTTGGGAGCTGCTTGTACAATGTAGGGATCTGCATCTGGAGGGGGTTGGGAGCTGCTTGTACACCTTTGGGGCTTGCATCTGGAGGGGGTTGGGGCCTGCCTCTGGGGGGGGTGGTTGTGAGCTGCTTGTATACTGTAGGGGCCTGCTTGTACACCTTTGGTGGGGCCTGCGTCTGGGGGGGGGGGGTGGGAGCTGCTTGTACACTGTTAGGGCCTGCCTTGCGGGGGGGGGGTGGGAGCTGCTTGTACACTGTAGGGGTCTGGGTCTTGGGGGGTTGGGGCTGTTTGTACACCTTTGGGGTGTGCCTCTGGGGAGGGTGGGGAGTTGCTTGGACACCTTTGGGGCCTGTGTCTGGGGGGGGTTGGGGCCTGTGCTGGGGGGGTTGGGAGCTGCTTGTACACTCTAGGGTCTTCTGGCGGGCTTTGGAGCCTCCCTTTGAGGGGGACATTTGGGAGCTGGTTGTACACCTTTGGGGCCAGAGTCTGGGGCGTGGGGGCTGGGGCTGGGGCCTGCATCTGGGTGGGGTGGGGTCCAGTTCATGGGGGGGGGTTGGGAGCTGCTTGTGGACAGTTGGGGTCTGCATCCGGGTGTGGTTGGGGCCTGCTTGTAGACTTCTGCAGCCTGCGTCTGGTGTTTGGGGGCTTTTCTGTAGCGTTTGGGGCTTGCATTTTGGCTTTGGGATGTGTCTTGAGCTTCTGGGGCCTAGCTGTAGTGCTTGGGGCCTGCGTCTGGGGCTTTTCTGTAGCATTTTGGTCACGTGTTTGTGATTTGGGGTGTGTATCCAGGGTTTTGCCTTTTTTGTAGTTTTCAGCTATGTGTCAGTTTCTTTGTCAGTTGCCTGGGGTTAGGGGCAGTTTGGGGTTTGGATCATTAGTCAGTGTCATTAGCGTTGGGGGGTTGATATGAAGGGTTAGGGTTGTGGTTAGAGTTGTTAGGGTTAAAGGGAATAAGGATTTTAGGGTAAGGGGATCAAGGTTGTGGGAATAAAAATGTTTTTGCACAGAGTTACATCGTTTAGAGGGAAGGAAGGTGGTACTGAGATATGCTTGCAGTGATAAGAAAGCTTCACAGACAACCTTGTAAAATGCAGACAACCAGAATCCTTAGAGCAATTGGGTGGAAATCACGGTGTAAGAAACATTACCACCTCAAAGAGGAAAACAGTCAAGAAAAAAAGAAAATTGACTTGTAACAGGCCAGCAGCTGTGTATTTTCTGTGAAGAACCAGATAGATTGTGAACCTGGATTACCCGGTCAATTGGGAAACTGGGGAGGGTCCTGGTCACCGAGAGGGAAAAAAAAAATTTATATAAACTGTGTTAAACTGTATAAACTAGTACGTGGCTTGTGGGACACCTGCCATTGCACTCGTGAATAAAAATGCTACCTCACTGAGATCCTTGCCTGAGCCTATGTTATTAGTACAAAAATTATTATTAGCAAAAAACGCCCAGTGCCGGAAGACTACATCTCCCGGCATGCTCTGGGAAAACAATATGGCCTCCCGGAAGTCCAGTGCCGGAAAACTACATCTCCCGGCATGCTCTGGGAAAACAATATGGCCTCCCGGAAGTCCAGTGCCGGAAAACTACATCTCCCGGCATGCTCTGGGAAAACAATATGGCCTCCCGGAAGTCCAGTGCCGGAAAACTACATCTCCCGGCATGCTCTGGGAAAACAACATGGCCTCCCGGAAGCCCAGTGCCCTCGAGTACTACATACCCCGGCATGCTCTGGGAAACCAATATGGCCTCCCGGAAGCCCAGTGCCGGAAGACTACATCTCCCGGCATTCCCCGGACTCCCAATATGGCTGCCCGGTAAGCGGCTTCTCGAGAACTGCACCTCCCGACATGCTCTGGGAAGGCAACATGGCCTCCCGGAAACCCAGTTCCCAAGAACTACATTTCCCAGCACTCCCCGGAAAATTGAGCCTCGCAGTTTGCCGTAGGACGCCACGTTTTTTGCTCTGTTACATTCCCCGTTCCATTTTGTGTTTATGGAGGTTTTTCCCGCCGTTTTGGGGTTTTCCCCTCAATTTCGGGTTTTCACCTCTCCATTTCAGGGTTCTTCCCCACAATTTTCGGTTCCTTTCCCTAATTTGGTGCTTCGCCCCCCCAGTTTTGGGGTTCCCCCTCCATTTTGGGGATTCCCCCCCCCCTTCCAATCCCCCCACAATTTTGGGGTCCCCCACCATCTTTTTTAGGCCTGCCACCCTAATATTAAGGTTCTTTCCCCCAATGTTGGGGTTCTCACCACATTTTTGAGGTTCCATCCCTTAATTTGGGGCTTCACTCCCCGACATCTGGGGCTTTAACCCCAATTTTGAGGGTCCCCCCGAATTTTGGGGATTCCTCCCCAGTTCTTGGGGGGTCCACATTCAATTCTGGAATTTCACGCTTCCATTTTAAGTGTTCTTCCCCCCAATTTGGGGGTTCACCCACCCAATCTTGAGGGTTCCTCCCCTAATTTGGGGGGACCTGACCACTTTTGGGGGTCCCCCCCAATTTTAGAGTCCCCCACCCTCCTTTTTTCGGGTTTCCCCCAATATTAATAGTTCTTCTGCCCAATTTTGGGGGACCCCACAACTTTGAGGTTCCTTCCCCTAACTTGGGGCTTCAACCCTTCAATTTTGGGGGTCTCCCACCCTCTTAATTTGGCCTTCCGCCCTAATATTAGGCCTAACCCCTAACCCTACGGCACCCACGCATCTAACCCTAACCCCCACCCCAAAAAACTCTAGAAACCCTAACCCTAAAAACCCTTTCAGCCCTAACCCAATAAAATTTACCACACTAAAGCCCTGAAGACCTACGCCTAAAACCCCTAACCCTAAAAATTAAGACCCTCTAAACCCTAACCCAAAAAATTAAGACTCTCAAGGCCCTAACCCTGGAGCCCCTAACCTTAAAAACAAACAAAAATTGAGACCTTAAACCCCTAACCCTAAATACCTTACCATAAATAAAACCCTATGACCCTAACCCCTAAAAACCCTATCTACACTAAAACCCCAAAAAACTTTAAAACCTTAACACACTAACCCCCAGACCCTAACCCTTTAACTCCAACCCTAACAACCTTAAAATCCTAACCCTAAACCCTGGAAACCCTAACCCTGAAACCCAACCCTAGTGCCTTAGCCCTGAAACCTTAAAACCCTAACACCTTGTTAAAAACACTCTGTAACTAATAACATAGATTCAGGCAAGGATCTCAGTGAGGTAGCATTTTTATTCACGAGTGCAATGGCAGGTGTCCCACAAGCCACGTACTAGTTCCATAACACAGTTTATATAAATTTTTTTTTTCCCTCTCGGTGACCAGGACCCTCCCCAGTTTCCCAATTGACCGGGTAATCCAGGTTCACAATCTATCTGGTTCTTCACAGAAAATACACAGCTGCTGGCCTGTTACAAGTCAATTTTCTTTTTTTCTTGACTGTTTTCCTCTTTGAGGTGGTAATGTTTCTTACACCGTGATTTCCACCCAATTGCTCTAAGGATTCTGGTTGTCTGCATTTTACAAGGTTGTCTGTGAAGCTTTCTTATCACTGCAAGCATATCTCAGTACCACCTTCCTTCCCTCTAAACGATGTAACTCTGTGCAAAAACATTTTTATTCCCACAACCTTGATCCCCTTACCCTAAAATCCTTATTCCCTTTAACCCTAACAACTCTAACCACAACCCTAACCCTTCATATCAACCCCCCAACGCTAATGACACTGACTAATGATCCAAACCCCAAACTGCCCCTAACCCCAGGCAACTGACAAAGAAACTGACACATAGCTGAAAACTACAAAAAAGGCAAAACCCTGGATACACACCCCAAATCACAAACACGTGACCAAAATGCTACAGAAAAGCCCCAGACGCAGGCCCCAAGCACTACAGCTAGGCCCCAGAAGCTCAAGACACATCCCAAAGCCAAAATGCAAGCCCCAAACGCTACAGAAAAGCCCCCAAACACCAGACGCAGGCTGCAGAAGTCTACAAGCAGGCCCCAACCACACCCGGATGCAGACCCCAACTGTCCACAAGCAGCTCCCAACCCCCCCCCATGAACTGGACCCCACCCCACCCAGATGCAGGCCCCAGCCCCAGCCCCCACGCCCCAGACTCTGGCCCCAAAGGTGTACAACCAGCTCCCAAATGTCCCCCTCAAAGGGAGGCTCCAAAGCCCGCCAGAAGACCCTAGAGTGTACAAGCAGCTCCCAACCCCCCCAGCACAGGCCCCAACCCCCCCCCAGACACAGGCCCCAAAGGTGTCCAAGCAACTCCCCACCCTCCCCAGAGGCACACCCCAAAGGTGTACAAACAGCCCCAACCCCCCAAGACCCAGACCCCTACAGTGTACAAGCAGCTCCCACCCCCCCCGCAAGGCAGGCCCTAACAGTGTACAAGCAGCTCCCACCCCCCCCCCAGACGCAGGCCCCACCAAAGGTGTACAAGCAGGCCCCTACAGTATACAAGCAGCTCACAACCACCCCCCCCAGAGGCAGGCCCCAACCCCCTCCAGATGCAAGCCCCAAAGGTGTACAAGCAGCTCCCAACCCCCTCCAGATGCAGATCCCTACATTGTACAAGCAGCTCCCAACACCTGCCCCCAAACGCAAGCCCATACTGTGTACAAGCAGCTCCCAACCCCCACAGATACAGATCCCTACATTGTAGGAGCAGCTTCCAACCCCCCCAGATGCAGGCCCTGACCCCCCCCCCAGCCACAGTCCCCAAAGGTGTACAAGCAACTCCCAACCCCCCCCCCCAGATGCAAGCCCCAAAGGTGTACAAGCAGCTCCACACCCCCCCAAGTCACTGGCCCCAAAAGCCTAAATATATGCCAAGAAAGTATTAATGCAAGTGCCAAATGCTACAGACAGGCCCAAAAGCACAGGCCCCAGATGCTCGAGGCCGAGATGTAACTTGGCTTTCTGAATTACTGGAAAGCGGCTTTCATTCTCAGCGAGGTGTGCGCAGGCTAGACAGGATGGGGCTTCAGGCACCTCTTCACCTGTGGAAACACACTGCCATCAGGCACTGCCATGCCAGACAAGCTTTTTCTGTTAAAACACCCTTCTCAGATGCCCTGTGGCATTCTAGTGACCTGCTTAGCTCCGATTCTAAAGACTAACGTCACAGCCCACCTTGCCTGTGGCACCTGATGAACAGAAGAGAAAGCAACCATACCGTTTGGAAACCGTCACTGCACGTGCTGCTCCTTGATGCTCTGTAACCTCTTCTCAAATCCTCAGCCACTTCTGTGTAGAGCCTGCCATGACACCTGAAAAGCAAAATGGATACCCTTCGCAGTCACCTTGCGCAACTTGGCCATTCCGCTCCAACCCCACTCACGACCAGCCTGCCCTTCTCGTGCTGCTCTTCAGAGTGCAGCTTGGCCCCTCTGAGTCTGTGCAAGGCACCTGCGAAAGAAAAAGAAAAGCATAGGCCGCGGCAGCCTCCAAAGCCACAGCACAGCTAGGACAGGTACTCTCATCTGCTCCCTTACTCTGCCAACTCACCTGCCCTCGAGGCAGATGCTTCCATCTGCTCTCTTAAGCTCTTATATTTTAACATTGTATGTGGTTTGGTTTTTTAAGTTAAACAAGTTTAATTTAGAAAGTTATACATGTACTTAAACATCATGAATTATATTTACAAAACATCCTACCTTTATATCCAAAGTGATATCAAGAAATGCCTCATATGTATCCGAAACTGCTTTGCAATTCAAGCACTTCAGTGGAAGCAAAATATAAATGCTTAACAATACGTGGAGGAGACTAACTGTCCAAATTCAAGTTGTCGATAGATACTACTTTAGACAAGCTGCAGACTGCTTTACTACCGACAAAAGACACAGATCAGTTCTAAGGACAGGAATATTTTTAAAAGTACCTCTTGATCTTAGAAATCCTCCAAATATTTGATGAATGATGGTGGTAGCTTGAGAAGATCTGTCCAATCTGGAAATAAATTATAATCAGACCTCAGAAGATTTAAGGCACACAGTTAACTCTTCAAAGAGTTTTATGAAAACCAAGGATGACGTAGACTTTCAGTTTTGATAGTAAATAAAGGACTACAAGGTGCTAGAGAACGTATAAAAGTGAATTTGTTTATGCTGACTTGGTGCTTCCATTCAAGCACGCTTCCTGCATAGCATCGACAGTATAGCGCAAGAACTCGTGTGCGTCTTCTTGACTGCCAAAACGGAAATGTTGTCCTATTGCTAAATAAGAAGATGATAGTATTTACCTCATTTAAAAATGAAATAATTCTCGTATTTCTAAAATCTCTCTTCTTTATAGTGTTAAAACCATTTATACACATCAAATAATTATTTGAAGATTACAAGATACTGAAAAAGAAACACATCTGAAGCCACTTACGACTGAGGTTATTGATAACACGCGTAGGCTCGATAGCATCAACAGTGCAACGCAGGGCCTGGTTAATGTGAGTCTCCATCGTGCACATCATGCAAAAATCTTGTTCACGACCTGAAGAGTGAAAGAAGAAAGCATCCCAGTCTAGCGAAACAGACATAACTACAAACAAACATATAAGTAACATTTAAACTATAGATACAGTATCCACTCTCCTTGTCCCAACAGTCTCGTAACATTTCATTTCACACAACTTTATAGAATAAAAATATCCATTAAGCTTGTGTTCAAGTGCATTTTGTGATGAGAAATCTAAAAGACTACTGCAAAGTCACGTTTGTGAAGGCTGACAGGAATGTGAACTCCACAGGCTGCAAAATATATGAGGAAAGAATATTTGACATTGATGATACAGCATTAAGAGAATGTGGGTTATTTTCAGCACAGTGCTGTCAGGTGAGCTTCATGATACAGAGCTACGAGTCCTTTGGGAGAAAGGAAAAACTAAAGTAATGTATGTAATAGTACTTCTGCCCTCCTTTTTTCAACAGGATTCTTAACTGAAACAATTTCTATATACAGGAAGAAAACAGTTAAATTTCTAGGTATCGATACAAAGATACCAGCCTAAAAAGCATACACGTTTAGTACAACATTTAGTTTATAGTACAACATTTTATTTAGAACAAAATCAGTCTAGATTTTAATACAGTCCCACAAAAAAATCTAGTCATGTTCATAACAGCTCATATTGCTTTCTAGGTTTTTTTTTTTGTTTGTTTGTTTTTTTAATTGGTTCAACAACGAACAGACCATTTATTGTAGTGCATTATGGAACCTAGGCTGTGAAGACTAAAGACCTATGATGCCAACATCCTAAATTTTATTGCCTTTCTAGCAGCAGGAAGCCCAAATAGCCCAAATGCCAAATGTTCATTAAATGCATTCCTGTCCAATGCACTTCATTATTCCCATGAAGCAAGAAAAGATCCTTTTAAAAAAACAAACAAACAAACAAACAAAAAAACCACATGGTGCATTAAACGCACTCCATATGCTATTCTGAGCCCACTGCTAACACAATGCTCAAAGCCAGCTTCTACAGGTAAAATCAGGCAAGTAACTTTGTCTCACAGAATCACTGCTGTTCTTTCACCTTCAGAGCTATCCAACAGATTTAAAATACTGTTAGAAAGTACTCACATGACTGGCTGTGCTCAAGAGAAAGCATGTAATTGGCAAGTGGGGGGGTGTAGGTCAAACACTGTAGAGTAGCATTAAGAAAGCGTGTGTTGCCAAGATTGTACAGGCCAACTCCAACACTTTGTGTTTCTTGCCAATCCATACGTATCTTCTCAGGTGGAAAAAGAATCCTTTGTGGCGGAGCAAGTCCATCAGTAACAACTGCAAGAAAGTTATATTTAAAAAGAGATTTTGTTTGTTTGTTTCTAAGAAAGGCATTAGGTATATATAGGTATAGTAAATATATAAAGTATATATAGGTATAGTAAAAATACTATTCTGCGGGAGCACCTAGAGGAACTAGCTACAATCCAAAACAGAAAAACTTATTGCAGACAGCTTTAATACCGCCAAATTCAAATTGGCTGGTCAGCACAACGTTTTGGGAAAAAAAAAAGTTTAGTCAACCATTTTAATTTTTCTAAGGCAAGTCTAACTGCCATCCTGTTTTTAGTATCTAAAGCCAAGTTCCTCTCCATCTATAATCTTTAACCTGATTACCTCAACTACTGCTTTTTTCCTTATTATAACTTAAACCACAAACTTAGACTTGAAATTATATGGTAATAAATGCAAGGACAATGTAAAAACAAATAACTAGGAATGACGGTACCCCTACAAATATCAGATCTTTTCCTGAGCAATGTTAGCATTCAAAAACCTGTGAATAATGGAAGCTGTGAATAGCAACAATAAAACGCTTTTCTTTGCAAAAGAGTCCCCAGTGGTGCCAGTGCACTCTCTGGACTCACTGCAGTGTATCCCCAGTGGTGCCAGTGCACTCTCTGGACTCACTGCACTGCATCCCCAGTCGTGCCAGTGCAATCTCTGGACTCACTGCAGTGCATCCCCAGTGGTGCCAGTGCACTCTCTGGACTCACTGCAGTGCATCCCCAGTGGTGCCAGTGTACTCTCTGGACTCAATGCACTGCATCCCCAGTGGTGCCTGTGCACTCTCTGGACTCAATGCACTGCATTCCCAAGGTGCCAGTGCACTCTCTGGACTCACTGCACTGCATCCCCAATGGTGCCTGTGCACTCTCTGGACTCACTGCAGTGCATTCCAAGGAGTGCCAGTGCACTCTCTGGACTCACTGCAATGCATCCCTAGTGGTGCCAGTGCACTCCCTGGACTCACTGCACTGCATCCCCAGTGTTGCCAGTGCATTCTCTGGACTAACTGCATTGAATCCCAAGTGGTGCCAGTGCACTCTCTGGACTCACTGCACTGCATCCCCAGTGGTGCCAGTGCACTCTCTGGACTCACTGCACTGCATCCCCAAGGTGCCAGTGCACTCTCTGGACTCAATGCAGTGCATTCCGAGGAGTGCCAGTGCACTCTCTGGACTCACTGCAGTGCATCCCCAGTGGTGCCAGTGCACTCTCTGGACTCACTGCACTGCATCCCCAGTGGTGCCAGTGCACTCTCTGGACTCACTGCAGTGCATCACCTGTGGTGCCAGTGCACTCTGTGGACTCACTGCACTGCATCCCCAGTGGTGCCAGTGCACTCTCTGGACTCACTGCACTGCATCCCCAGAGGTGCCAGTGCACTCTATGGACTCACTGCACTGCATCCCCAGTGGTGCCAGTGCACTCTCTGGACTCAGTGCAGTGCATCCCCAGTGGTGCCAGTGAACCCTCTGGACTCACTGCACTGCATCCCCAGTGGTGCCAGTGCACTCTCTGGACTCACTGCAGTGCATCCGAAGTGGTGCCAGTGCACTCTCTGGATTCACTGCACTGCATCCGCAGTGGAGCCAGTGCACTCTCTGGAGTCACTGCAGTGCATCACCAGTGGTGCCAGTGCAGTCTCTGGACTCACTGAAGTGCATCCCCAATGGTGCCAGTGCAGTCTCTGGACTCACTGCACTGCATCCCCAGTCGTGCCAGTGCAATCTCTGGACTCACTGCAGTGCATCCCCAGTGGTGCCACTGCCCTCTCTGGACTCACTGCACTGCATCCCCAGTGGTTCCAGTGCACTCTCTGGACTCACTGCAGTGCATCGCCACTGGTGCCAGTGCACTCTCTGGACTCACTGCAATGCATCCCCTGTGGTGGCAGTGCACTCTCTGGACTCACTGCACTGCATCCCCAGTGGTGCCATTGCACTCTATGGACTCACTGCAGTGCATCCCCAGTGGTGCCAGTGCACTCTCTGGATTCACTGCACTGCATCCCCAGTGGTGCCAGTGCACTCTCTGGACTCACTGCAGTGCATCCTCAGTGGTGCCAGTGCACTCTCTGGATTCACTGCACTGCATCCCCAGTGGTGCCAGTGCACTCTCTGGACTCACTGCAGTGCATCCCCAGTGGTGCCAGTGCACTCTCTGGACTCACTGCAGTGCATCCCCAATGGTGCCAGTGCAGTCTCTGGACTCACTGCACTGCATCCCCAGTCGTGCCAGTGCAATCTCTGGACTCACTACAGTGCATCCCCAGTGGTGCCACTGCCCTCTCTGGACTCACTGCACTGCATCCCCAGTGGTGCCAGTGCACTCTCTGGAGTCACTGCACTGCATCCCCAGTGGTGCCAGTGCACTCTCTGGACTCACTGCACTGCATACCCAGTGGTGCCAGTGCACTCTCTGGAGTCACTGCAGTGCATCCTCAGTGGTGCCAGTGCACTCTCTGGACTCACTGCACTGCATCCCCAGTGGTGACAGTGCACTCTCTGGACTCACTGCAGTGCATCCCCAGTGGTGCCAGTGCACTCTCTGGACTCAATGCACTGCATTCCCAGTGTTGCCAGTGCATTCTCTGGACTAACTGCATTGAATCCCCAGTGGTGCCAGTGCACTCTCTGGACTCACTGCAGTGCATCCCCAGTGGTGCCAGTGCACTCTCTGGATTCACTGCACTGCATCCCCACTGGTGCCAGTGCACTCTCTGGACTCACTGCACTGCATCCCCAGTGGTGCCAGTGCACTCTCTGGACTCACTGCAGTGCATCCCCAGTGGTGCCAGTGCACTCTCTGGATTCACTGCACTGCATCCCCAGTGGTGCCAGTGCACTCTCTGGGCTCACTGCACTGCATGCCCAGTGGTGCCAGTGCACTCTCTGGATTCACTGCACTGCATCCCCAGTGGTGCCAGTGCACTCACTGGACTCACTGCACTGCATCCCCAGTGGTGCCAGTGCACTCTCTGGATTCATTGCACTGCATCCCCAGTGGTGCCAGTGCACTCTCTGGACTCACTGCAGTGAATCGCCAGTGGTGCCAGTGCACTCTCTGGACTCAATGCAATGCATCCCTAGTGTTGCCAGTGCACTCTCTGGACTCACTGCACTGCATCCCCAGTGGTGCCAGTGCACTCTCTGGAGTCACTGCAGTGCATTCCCAGTGGTGCCAGTGCACTCTCTGGACTCACTGCACTGCATCCCCAGTGGTGCCAGTGCACTCTCTGGACTCACTGCACTGCATTCCCTGTGGTGCCAGTGCACTCTCTGGACTCACTGCACTGCATCCCCAGTGGTGCCAGTGCACTCTGTGGACTCACTGCACTGCATCCCAAGTGGTGCCAGTGAACCCTCTGGACTCACTGCACTGCATCCCCAGTGGTGCCAGTGCACTCTCTGGACTCACTGCAGTGCATCCGAAGTGGTGCCAGTGCACTCTCTGGATTCACTGCACTGCATCCGCAGTCGTGCCAGTGCACTCTCTGGAGTCACTGCAGTGCATCCCCAGTGGTGCCAGTGCAGTCTCTGGACTCACTGCAGTGCATCTCCAATGGTGCCAGTGCAGTCTCTGGACTCACTGCACTGCATCCCCAGTCGTGCCAGTGCAATCTCTGGACTCACTGCAGTGCATCCCCAGTGGTGCCAGTGCACTCTCTGGACTCACTGCACTGCATCCCCAGTGGTGCCTGTGCACTCTCTGGACTCACTGCACTGCATCCCCAGTGGTGCCAGTACACTCTATGGGCTCACTGCACTGCATCCCCTGAGGTGCCATTGCACTCTATGGACTCACTGCAGTGCATCCCCAGTGGTGCCAGTGCACTCTCTGGAGTCACTGCACTGCATCCCCAGTGGTGCCTGTGCACTCTCTGGACTCACTGCGCTGCATCGCGAGTGGTGCCAGTGCACTCTCTGGACTCACTGCACTGCATCCCCAGTGGTGCCAGTGCACTCTCTGGATTCAATGCACTGCATCCCCAGTGGTGCCAGTGCACTCTCTGGACTCACTGCAGTGCATCCCCAGTGGTGCCAGTGCACTCTCTGTACTCACTGCACTGCATCCCCAGAGGTGCCAGTGCACTCTCTGGATTCATTGCACTGCATCCCCAGTGGTGCCAGTGCACTCTCTGGATTCATTGCACTGAATCCCCACTGGTGCCAGTGCACTCTCTGGACTCACTGCACTGCATCCCCAGTGGTGCCAGTGCACTCTCTGGACTCACTGCACTGCATCCCCAGTGGTGCCAGTGCACTCTCTGGACTCACTGCACTACATCCCCAGTGGTGCCAGTGCACTCTATGGGCTCACTGCACTGCATCCCCTGTGGTGCCAGTGCACTCTCTGGACTCACTGCAGTGCATCCCCAGTGGTACCAGTGCACTCTCTGGACTCACTGCAGTGCATCCCCAGTGGTGCCAGTGCACTCTCTGGACTCACTGCACTGCATCCCCAGTGGTGCCAGTGCACTCTCTGGACTCAATGCACTGCATCCCCAGTGGTGCCAGTGCACTCTCTGGACTCACTGCACTGCATCCCAGTGGTGCCAGTGCACTCTCTGTAGTCACTGCAGTGCATTCCCAGTGGTGCCAGTGCACTCTCTGGACTCACTGCACTGCATCCCCAGTGGTGCCAGTGCACTCTCTGGACTCACTGCATTGTATCCCCAGGGGTGCCAGTGCACTCTCTGGAGTCACTGCAGTGCATCCCCAGTGGTGCCAGTGCACTCTGTGGACTCACTGCACTGCATCCCCAGTGGTGCCAGTGCACTCTCTGGAGTCACTGCACTGCATCCCCAGTGGTGCCAGTGCACTCTCTGGAGTCACTGCAGTGCATTCCCAGTGGTGCCAGTGCACTCTCTGGACTCACTGCACTGCATCCCCAGTGGTGCCAGTGCACTCTCTGGACTCACTGCACTGCATCCCCAGTGGTGCCAGTGCACTCTCTGGATTCACTGCACTGCATCCCCAGTGGTGCCAGTGCACTCTCTGGACTCACTGCAGTGCATCCCCAGTGGTGCCAGTGCACTCTCTGGATTCACTGCACTGCATCCCCAGTGGTGCCAGTGCACTCTCTGGAATCAATGCAGTGCATCCGCAGAGTTGCCAGTGCATTCTCTGGACTCACTGCAGTGCATCCCCAGTGGTGCCAGTGCACTCTCTGGACTCACTGCACTGCATCCCCAGTGGTGCCAGTGCACTCTCTGGATTCACTGCACTGCATCCCCAGTGGTGCCAGTGCACTCTCTGGACTCACTGCATCCCCAGTGGTGCCAGTGCACTCTCTGGAGTCACTGCAGTGCATCCCCAAGGTGCCAGTACACTCTCTGGACTCACTGCAGTGCATCCCCAGTGGTGCCAGTGCACTCTCTGGATTCACTGCACTGCATCCCCAGTGGTGCCAGTGCACTCTCTGGACTCACTGCACTGCATCCCCAGTGGTGCCAGTGCACTCTCTGGACTCACTGCGCTGCATCCCCAGTGGTGCCAGTGCACTCTCTGGACTCACTGCACTGCATCCCCAATGGTGCCAGTGCACTCTATGGACTCACTGCGCTGCATCCCCAGTGGTGCCAGTGTACTCTCTGGACTCAATGCACTGCATCCCCAGTGGTGCCAGTGCAGTCTCTGGACTCACTGCACTGCATCCCCAATGGTGCCAGTGCACTCTCTGGACTCACTGCAGTGCATCCCCAGTGGTGCCAGTGCCCTCTCTGGACTCACTGCACTGCATCCCCAGTGGTGCCAGTGCACTCTCTGGACTCACTGCAGTGCATCGCCAGTGTGCCAGTGCACTCTATGGACTCACTGCACTGCATCCCCAGTGGTGCCAGTGCACTCTCTGGACTCACTGCAGTGCATCCTCAGTGGTGCCAGTGCACTCTCTGGATTCACTGCACTGCATCTGCAGTCGTGCCAGTGCACTCTCTGGAGTCACTGCAGTGCATCCCCAGTGGTGCCAGTGCAGTCTCTGGACTCACTGCAGTGCATCTCCAATGGTGCCAGTGCAGTCTCTGGACTCACTGCACTGCATCCCCAGTCGTGCCAGTGCAATCTCTGGACTCACTGCAGTGCATCCCCAGTGGTGCCACTGCCCTCTCTGGACTCACTGCACCGCATCCCCAGTGGTGCCAGTGCACTCTCTGGACTCACTGCACTGCATCCCCAGTGGTGCCTGTGCACTCTCTGGACTCACTGCACTGCATCCCCAGTGGTGCCAGTACACTCTATGGGCTCACTGCACTGCATCCCCTGAGGTGCCATTGCACTCTATGGACTCACTGCAGTGCATCCCCAGTGGTGCCAGTGCACTCTCTGGAGTCACTGCACTGCATCCCCAGTGGTGCCTGTGCACTCTCTGGACTCACTGCACTGCATCGCGAGTGGTGCCAGTGCACTCTCTGGACTCACTGCACTGCATCCCCAGTGGTGCCAGTGCACTCTCTGGATTCAATGCACTGCATCCCCAGTGGTGCCAGTGCACTCTCTGGACTCACTGCAGTGCATCCCCAGTGGTGCCAGTGCACTCTCTGTACTCACTGCACTGCATCCCCAGAGGTGCCAGTGCACTCTCTGGATTCATTGCACTGCATCCCCAGTGGTGCCAGTGCACTCTCTGGATTCATTGCAGTGGTGCCAGTGCACTCTCTGTACTCACTGCACTGCATCCCCAGAGGTGCCAGTGCACTCTCTGGATTCATTGCACTGCATCCCCAGTGGTGCCTGCATCCCCAGTGGTGCCAGTGCACTCTCTGGACTCACTGCACTGCATCCCCAGTGGTGCCAGTGCACTCTCTGGACTCACTGCACTGCATCCCCAGTGGTGCCAGTGCACTCTCTGGACTCACTGCACTACATCCCCAGTGGTGCCAGTGCACTCTATGGGCTCACTGCACTGCATCCCCTGTGGTGCCAGTGCACTCTCTGGACTCACTGCAGTGCATCCCCAGTGGTACCAGTGCACTCTCTGGACTCACTGCAGTGCATCCCCAGTGGTGCCAGTGCACTCTCTGGACTCACTGCACTGCATCCCCAGTGGTGCCAGTGCACTCTCTGGACTCAATGCACTGCATCCCCAGTGGTGCCAGTGCACTCTCTGGACTCACTGCACTGCATCCCAGTGGTGCCAGTGCACTCTCTGTAGTCACTGCAGTGCATCCCCTGTGGTGGCAGTGCACTCTCTGGACTCACTGCAGTGCATCCCCAGTGGTGCCAGTGCACTCTCTGGACTCACTGCATTGTATCCCCAGGGGTGCCAGTGCACTCTCTGGAGTCACTGCAGTGCATCCCCAGTGGTGCCAGTGCACTCTGTGGACTCACTGCACTGCATCCCCAAGGTGCCTGTGCACTCTCTGGACTCACTGCACTGCATCCCCAGTGGTGCCAGTGCACTCTCTGTAGTCACTGCAGTGCATTCCCAGTGGTGCCAGTGCACTCTCTGGACTCACTGCACTGCATCCCCAGTGGTGCCAGTGCACTCTCTGGACTCACTGCACTGCATCCCCAGTGGTGCCAGTGCACTCTCTGGATTCACTGCACTGCATCCCCAGTGGTGCCAGTGCACTCTCTGGACTCACTGCAGTGCATCCCCAGTGGTGCCAGTGCACTCTCTGGATTCACTGCACTGCATCCCCAGTGGTGCCAGTGCACTCTCTGGAATCAATGCAGTGCATTTGCAGAGTTGCCAGTGCATTCTCTGGACTCACTGCAGTGCATCCCCAGTGGTGCCAGTGCACTCTCTGGACTCACTGCACTGCATCCCCAGTGGTGCCAGTGCACTCTCTGGATTCACTGCACTGCATCCCCAGTGGTGCCAGTGCACTCTCTGGACTCACTGCACTGCATCCCCAGTGGTGCCAGTGCACTCTCTGGATTCACTGCAGTTCATCCCCAGTGGTGCCAGTGCACTCTCTGGACTCACTGCAGTGCATCCCCAGTGGTGCCAGTGCACTCTCTGGACTCACTGCAGTGCATCCCCAGTGGTGCCAGTGCCCTCTCTGGACTCACTGCACTGCATCCCCAGTGGTGCCAGTGCACTCTCTGGACTCACTGCACTGAATCCCCAGTGTGCCAGTGCACTCTCTGGATTCACTGCAGTGCATCCCCAGTGGTTCCAGTGCACTCTCTGGAGTCACTGCAGTGCATCCCTAATGTTGCCAGTGTACTCTCTGGACTCACTGTAATGCATCCCCAGTGGTGCCAGTGCACTCTCTGGACTCACTGCACTGCATCCCCAGTGGTGCCAGTGCACTCTCTGGACTCACTGCACTGCATCCCCACTGGTGCCTGTGCACTCTCTGGATTCACTGCACTGCATCCCCAGTGGTGCCAGTGCACTCTCTGGAGTCACTGCAGTGCATCCCCAGTGGTGCCAGTGCACTCTCTGGACTCACTGCAGTGCATCCCCAGTGGTGCCAGTGCACTCTCTGGACTCACTGCACTGCATCCCCAGTGGTGCCAGTGCACTCTCTGGACTCACTGCACTGCATCCCCAGTGGTGCCAGTGCACTCTCTGGACTCACTGCACTGCATCCCCAGTGGTGCCAGTGCACTCTCTGGACTCACTGCACTGAATCCCCAGTGGTGCCAGTGCACTCTCTGGACTCACTGCACTGCATCCCCAGTGGTGCCAGTGCACTCTCTGGAGTCACTGCAGTGCATCCCCAGTGGTGCCAGTGCACTCTCTGGACTCACTGCAGTGCATCCCCAGTGGTGCCAGTGCACTCTCTGGACTCACTGCACTGCATCCCCAGTGGTGCCAGTGCACTCTCTGGACTCACTGCACTGCATCCCCAGTGGTGCCAGTGCACTCTCTGCACTCACTGCGCTGCATCCCCAGTGGTGCCAGTGCACTCTCTGGACTCACTGCACTGCATCCCCAGTGGTGCCAGTGCACTCTCTGGACTCACTGCACTGCATCCCCTGTGGTGCCAGTGCACTCTCTGGACTCACTGCACTGCATTCCCTGTGGTGCCAGTGCACTCTCTGGACTCACTGCAGTGCATCCCCAGTGGTGCCAGTGTACTCTGTGGACTCACTGCACTGCATCCCAAGTGGTGCCAGTGAACCCTCTGGACTCACTGCACTGCATCCCCAGTGGTGCCAGTGCACTCTCTGGACTCACTGCAGTGCATCGCCAGTGGTGCCAGTGCACTCTATGGACTCACTGCAGTGCATCCCCAGTGGTGCCAGTGCACTCTCTGGATTCACTGCACTGCATCCGCAGTGGTGCCAGTGCACTCTCTGGACTCACTGCAGTGCATCCCCAGTGGTGCCAGTGCACTCTCTGGATTCAATGCACTGCATCCCCAGTGGTGCCAGTGCACTCTCTGGACTCACTGCACTGCATCACCAGTGGTGCCAGTGCACTCTCTGGACTCACTGCACTGCATCCCCAGAGGTGCCAGTGCACTCTCTGGATTCATTGCACTGAATCCCCAGTGGTGCCAGTGCACTCTCTGGACTCACTGCACTGCATCCCCAGTGGTGCCAGTGCACTCTCTGGATTCAATGCACTGCATCCCCAGTGTTGCCAGTGCACTCTCTGGACTCACTGCACTGCATCCCCAGTGGTGCCAGTGCACTCTCTGGACTCACTGCACTGCATCCCCAGTGGTGCCAGTGCACTCTCTGGACTCACTGCACTGCATCCCCTGTGGTGCCAGTGCACTCTCTGGACTCACTGCAGTGCATCCCCAGTGGTGCCACTGCCCTCTCTGGACTCACTGCAGTGCATCGCCAGTGGTGCCAGTGCACTCTCTGGACTCACTGCAGTGCATCGCCAGTGGTGCCAGTGCACTCTCTGGACTCACTGCACTGCATCCCCAGTGGTGCCAGTGCACTCTCTGGACTCACTGCACTGCATCCCCAGTGGTGCCAGTGCACTCTCTGGAGTCACTGCAGTGCATCCCCTGTGGTGGCAGTGCACTCTCTGGACTCACTGCAGTGCATCCCCTGTGGTGCCAGTGCACTCTCTGGACTCACTGCACTGCATTCCCAGTGGTGCCAGTGCACTCTCTGGACTCACTGCGCTGCATCCCCAGTGGTGCCAGTGCACTCTCTGGACTCAATGCAGTGCATCGCCAGTGGTGCCAGTGCATTCTCTGGACTAACTGCATTGAATCCCCACTGGTGCCAGTGCACTCTCTGGACTCACTGCACTGCATCCCCAGTGGTGCCAGTGCACTCTCTGGACTCACTGCACTGCATCCCCAGTGTTGCCAGTGCATTCTCTGGACTAACTGCATTGAATCCCCACTGGTGCCAGTGCACTCTCTGGACTCACTGCACTGCATCCCCAGTGGTGCCAGTGCACTCTCTGGACTCACCGCAATGCATCCCTAGTGTTGCCAGTGCACTCTTTTGTCTCACTGCACTGCATTCCCAAGGTGCCAGTGCACTCTCTGGACTCACTGCACTGCATCCCCAGTGGTGCCAGTGCACTCTCTGGAGTCACTGCACTGCATCCCCAAGGTGCCAGTGCACTCTCTGGACTCACTGCACTGCATCCCCAGTGGTGCCAGTGCACTCTCTGGACTCACTGCACTGCATCCCCAGTGGTGCCAGTGCACTCTCTGGACTCACTGCAGTGCATCCCCAGTGGTGCCAGTGCACTCTCTGGACTCACTGCACTGCATCCCCAGTGGTGCCAGTGCACTCTCTGGACTCACTGCAGTGCATCCCCAGTGGTGCCAGTGCACTCTCTGGACTCACTGCACTGCATTCCCTGTGGTGCCAGTGCACTCTCTGGACTCACTGCAGTGCATCCGCAGTGGTGCCAGTGCACTCTGTGGACTCACTGCACTGCATCCCAAGTGGTGCCAGTGAACCCTCTGGACTCACTGCAGTGCATCCGAAGTGGTGCCAGTGCACTCTCTGGAGTCACTGCGCTGCATCCCCAGTGGTGCTAGTGCACTCTCTGGACTCACTGCAGTGCATCCCCAGTGGTGCCAGTGCACTCTCTGGACTCACTGCAGTGCATCCTCAGTGGTGCCAGTGCACTCTCTGGATTCACTGCACTGCATCCGCAGTCGTGCCAGTGCACTCTCTGGAGTCACTGCAGTGCATCCCCAGTGGTGCCAGTGCAGTCTCTGGACTCACTGCAGTGCATCTCCAATGGTGCCAGTGCAGTCTCTGGACTCACTGCACTGCATCCCCAGTCGTGCCAGTGCAATCTCTGGACTCACTGCAGTGCATCCCCAGTGGTGCCACTGCCCTCTCTGGACTCACTGCACTGCATCCCCAGTGGTGCCAGTGCACTCTCTGGACTCACTGCAGTGCATCCCCAGTGGTGCCTGTGCACTCTCTGGACTCACTGCACTGCATCCCCAGTGGTGCCAGTACACTCTATGGGCTCACTGCACTGCATCCCCTGAGGTGCCATTGCACTCTATGGACTCACTGCAGTGCATCCCCAGTGGTGCCAGTGCACTCTCTGGATTCACTGCACTGCATCCCCAGTGGTGCCAGTGCACTCTCTGGACACACTGCAGTGCATCCCCAGTGGTGCCAGTGCACTCTCTGGATTCAATGCACTGCATCCCCAGTGGTGCCAGTGCACTCTCTGGACTCACTGCACTGCATCCCCAGTGGTGCCAGTGCACTCTCTGGACTCACTGCACTGCATCCCCAGAGGTGCCAGTGCACTCTCTGGATTCATTGCACTGAATCCCCAGTGGTGCCAGTGCAGTCTCTGGACTCACTGCACTGCATCCCCAGTGGTGCCAGTGCACTCTCTGGATTCAATGCACTGCATCCCCAGTGGTGCCAGTGCACTCTCTGGACTCACTGCACTGCATCCCCAGTGGTGCCAGTGCACTCTCTGGACTCACTGCACTGCATCCCCAGTGGTGCCAGTGCACTCTCTGGACTCACTGCACTGCATCCCCTGTGGTGCCAGTGCACTCTCTGGACTCACTGCAGTGCATCCCCAGTGGTACCAGTGCACTCTCTGGACTCACTGCAGTGCATCGCCAGTGGTGCCAGTGCACTCTCTGGACTCACTGCAGTGCATCCCCAGTGGTGCCAGTGCACTCTCTGGACTCACTGCACTGCATCCCAGTGGTGCCAGTGCACTCTCTGGAGTCACTGCAGTGCATCCCCTGTGGTGGCAGTGCACTCTCTGGACTCACTGCAGTGCATCCCTAGTGGTGCCAGTGCACTCTCTGGACTCACTGCACTGCATCCCCAGTGGTGCCAGTGCACTCTCTGGACTCACTGCACTGCATCCCCAAGGTGCCTGTGCACTCTCTGGACTCACTGCAGTGCATTCCCAGTGGTGCCAGTGCACTCTCTGGAGTCACTGCAGTGCATTCCCAGTGGTGCCAGTGCACTCTCTGGACTCACTGCACTGCATCCCCAGTGGTGCCAGTGCACTCTCTGGATTCACTGCAGTGCATCCCCAGTGGTGCCAGTGCACTCTCTGGACTCACTGCACTGCATCCCCAGTGGTGCCAGTACACTCTCTGGATTCACTGCACTGCATCCCCAGTGGTACCAGTGCACTCTCTGGACTCACTGCAGTGCATCCCCAGTGGTGCCAGTGCACTCTCTGGATTCACTGCACTGCATCCCCAGTGGTGCCAGTGCACTCTCTGGACTCACTGCAGTGCATCCCCAGTGTTGCCAGTGCACTCTCTGGACTCACTGCAGTGCATCCGCAGTGGTGCCAGTGTACTCTGTGGACTCACTGCACTGCATCCCAAGTGGTGCCAGTGAACCCTCTGGACTCACTGCACTGCATCCCCAGTGGTGCCAGTGCACTCTCTGGACTCACTGCAGTGCATCGCCAGTGGTGCCAGTGCACTCTATGGACTCACTGCAGTGCATCCCCAGTGGTGCCAGTGCACTCTCTGGATTCACTGCACTGCATCCGCAGTGGTGCCAGTGCACTCTCTGGACTCACTGCAGTGCATCCCCAGTGGTGCCAGTGCACTCTCTGGATTCAATGCACTGCATCCCCAGTGGTGCCAGTGCACTCTCTGGACTCACTGCACTGCATCACCAGTGGTGCCAGTGCACTCTCTGGACTCACTGCACTGCATCCCCAGAGGTGCCAGTGCACTCTCTGGATTCATTGCACTGAATCCCCAGTGGTGCCAGTGCACTCTCTGGACTCACTGCACTGCATCCCCAGTGGTGCCAGTGCACTCTCTGGATTCAATGCACTGCATCCCCAGTGTTGCCAGTGCACTCTCTGGACTCACTGCACTGCATCCCCAGTGGTGCCAGTGCACTCTCTGGACTCACTGCACTGCATCCCCAGTGGTGCCAGTGCACTCTCTGGACTCACTGCACTGCATCCCCTGTGGTGCCAGTGCACTCTCTGGACTCACTGCAGTGCATCCCCAGTGGTACCAGTGCACTCTCTGGACTCACTGCAGTGCATCGCCAGTGGTGCCAGTGCACTCTCTGGACTCACTGCAGTGCATCGCCAGTGGTGCCAGTGCACTCTCTGGACTCACTGCACTGCATCCCCAGTGGTGCCAGTGCACTCTCTGGACTCACTGCACTGCATCCCAGTGGTGCCAGTGCACTCTCTGGAGTCACTGCAGTGCATCCCCTGTGGTGGCAGTGCACTCTCTGGACTCACTGCAGTGCATCCCCTGTGGTGCCAGTGCACTCTCTGGACTCACTGCACTGCATTCCCAGTGGTGCCAGTGCACTCTCTGGACTCACTGCGCTGCATCCCCAGTGGTGCCAGTGCACTCTCTGGACTCAATGCTGTGCATCGCCAGTGGTGCCAGTGCATTCTCTGGACTAACTGCATTGAATCCCCACTGGTGCCAGTGCACTCTCTGGACTCACTGCACTGCATCCCCAGTGGTGCCAGTGCACTCTCTGGACTCACTGCACTGCATCCCCAGTGTTGCCAGTGCATTCTCTGGACTAACTGCATTGAATCCCCACTGGTGCCAGTGCACTCTCTGGACTCACTGCACTGCATCCCCAGTGGTGCCAGTGCACTCTCTGGACTCACCGCAATGCATCCCTAGTGTTGCCAGTGCACTCTTTTGTCTCACTGCACTGCATTCCCAAGGTGCCAGTGCACTCTCTGGACTCACTGCACTGCATCCCCAGTGGTGCCAGTGCACTCTCTGGAGTCACTGCACTGCATCCCCAAGGTGCCAGTGCACTCTCTGGACTCACTGCACTGCATCCCCAGTGGTGCCAGTGCACTCTCTGGACTCACTGCACTGCATCCCCAGTGGTGCCAGTGCACTCTCTGGACTCACTGCAGTGCATCCCCAGTGGTGCCAGTGCACTCTCTGGACTCACTGCAGTGCATCCCCTGTGGTGCCAGTGCACTCTCTGGACTCACTGCACTGCATCCCCAGTGGTGCCAGTGCACTCTCTGGACTCACTGCAGTGCATCCCCAGTGGTGCCAGTGCACTCTCTGGACTCACTGCACTGCATTCCCTGTGGTGCCAGTGCACTCTCTGGACTCACTGCAGTGCATCCGCAGTGGTGCCAGTGCACTCTGTGGACTCACTGCACTGCATCCCAAGTGGTGCCAGTGAACCCTCTGGACTCACTGCAGTGCATCCGAAGTGGTGCCAGTGCACTCTCTGGAGTCACTGCGCTGCATCCCCAGTGGTGCTAGTGCACTCTCTGGACTCACTGCAGTGCATCCCCAGTGGTGCCAGTGCACTCTCTGGACTCACTGCAGTGCATCCTCAGTGGTGCCAGTGCACTCTCTGGATTCACTGCACTGCATCCGCAGTCGTGCCAGTGCACTCTCTGGAGTCACTGCAGTGCATCCCCAGTGGTGCCAGTGCAGTCTCTGGACTCACTGCAGTGCATCTCCAATGGTGCCAGTGCAGTCTCTGGACTCACTGCACTGCATCCCCAGTCGTGCCAGTGCAATCTCTGGACTCACTGCAGTGCATCCCCAGTGGTGCCACTGCCCTCTCTGGACTCACTGCACTGCATCCCCAGTGGTGCCAGTGCACTCTCTGGACTCACTGCAGTGCATCCCCAGTGGTGCCTGTGCACTCTCTGGACTCACTGCACTGCATCCCCAGTGGTGCCAGTACACTCTATGGGCTCACTGCACTGCATCCCCTGAGGTGCCATTGCACTCTATGGACTCACTGCAGTGCATCCCCAGTGGTGCCAGTGCACTCTCTGGATTCACTGCACTGCATCCCCAGTGGTGCCAGTGCACTCTCTGGACACACTGCAGTGCATCCCCAGTGGTGCCAGTGCACTCTCTGGATTCAATGCACTGCATCCCCAGTGGTGCCAGTGCACTCTCTGGACTCACTGCACTGCATCCCCAGTGGTGCCAGTGCACTCTCTGGACTCACTGCACTGCATCCCCAGAGGTGCCAGTGCACTCTCTGGATTCATTGCACTGAATCCCCAGTGGTGCCAGTGCAGTCTCTGGACTCACTGCACTGCATCCCCAGTGGTGCCAGTGCACTCTCTGGATTCAATGCACTGCATCCCCAGTGTTGCCAGTGCACTCTCTGGACTCACTGCACTGCATCCCCAGTGGTGCCAGTGCACTCTCTGGACTCACTGCACTGCATCCCCAGTGGTGCCAGTGCACTCTCTGGACTCACTGCACTGCATCCCCTGTGGTGCCAGTGCACTCTCTGGACTCACTGCAGTGCATCCCCAGTGGTACCAGTGCACTCTCTGGACTCACTGCAGTGCATCGCCAGTGGTGCCAGTGCACTCTCTGGACTCACTGCAGTGCATCCCCAGTGGTGCCAGTGCACTCTCTGGACTCACTGCACTGCATCCCAGTGGTGCCAGTGCACTCTCTGGAGTCACTGAAGTGCATCCCCAATGGTGCCAGTGCAGTCTCTGGACTCACTGCACTGCATCCCCAGTCGTGCCAGTGCAATCTCTGGACTCACTGCAGTGCATCCCCAGTGGTGCCACTGCCCTCTCTGGACTCACTGCACTGCATCCCCAGTGGTGCCAGTGCACTCTCTGGACTCACTGCACTGCATCCCCAGTGTGCCAGTGCACTCTCTGGATTCACTGCAGTGCATCCCCAGTGGTTCCAGTGCACTCTCTGGACTCACTGCAGTGCATCGCCACTGGTGCCAGTGCACTCTCTGGACTCACTGCAATGCATCCCCTGTGGTGGCAGTGCACTCTCTGGACTCACTGCACTGCATCCCCAGTGGTGCCAGTGCACTCTATGGACTCACTGCAGTGCATCCCCAGTGGTGCCAGTGCACTCTCTGGATTCACTGCACTGCATCCCCAGTGGTGCCAGTGCACTCTCTGGACTCACTGCAGTGCATCCCCAGTGGTGCCAGTGCACTCTCTGGATTCACTGCACTGCATCCCCAGTGGTGCCAGTGCACTCTCTGGACTCACTGCAGTGCATCCCCAGTGGTGCCAGTGCACTCTCTGGACTCACTGCAGTGCATCCCCAGTGGTGCCAGTGCAGTCTCTGGACTCACTGCACTGCATCCCCAGTCGTGCCAGTGCAATCTCTGGACTCACTACAGTGCATCCCCAGTGGTGCCACTGCCCTCTCTGGACTCACTGCACTGCATCCCCAGTGGTGCCAGTGCACTCTCTGGAGTCACTGCACTGCATCCCCAGTGGTGCCAGTGCACTCTCTGGACTCACTGCACTGCATACCCAGTGGTGCCAGTGCACTCTCTGGAGTCACTGCAGTGCATCCTCAGTGGTGCCAGCGCACTCTCTGGACTCACTGCACTGCATCCCCAGTGGTGACAGTGCACTCTCTGGACTCACTGCAGTGCATCCCCAGTGGTGCCAGTGCACTCTCTGGACTCAATGCACTGCATTCCCAGTGTTGCCAGTGCATTCTCTGGACTAACTGCATTGAATCCCCAGTGGTGCCAGTGCACTCTCTGGACTCACTGCAGTGCATCCCCAGTGGTGCCAGTGCACTCTCTGGATTCACTGCACTGCATCCCCACTGGTGCCAGTGCACTCTCTGGACTCACTGCACTGCATCCCCAGTGGTGCCAGTGCACTCTCTGGACTCACTGCAGTGCATCCCCAGTGGTGCCAGTGCACTCTCTGGATTCACTGCACTGCATCCCCAGTGGTGCCAGTGCACTCTCTGGGCTCACTGCACTGCATGCCCAGTGGTGCCAGTGCACTCTCTGGATTCACTGCACTGCATCCCCAGTGGTGCCAGTGCACTCTCTGGATTCATTGCACTGCATCCCCAGTGGTGCCAGTGCACTCTCTGGACTCACTGCAGTGCATCGCCAGTGGTGCCAGTGCACTCTCTGGACTCAATGCAATGCATCCCTAGTGTTGCCAGTGCACTCTCTGGACTCACTGCACTGCATCCCCAGTGGTGCCAGTGCACTCTCTGGACTCACTGCACTGCATCCCCAGTGGTGCCAGTGCACTCTCTGGACTCACTGCACTGCATTCCCTGTGGTGCCAGTGCACTCTCTGGACTCACTGCACTGCATCCCCAGTGGTGCCAGTGCACTCTGTGGACTCACTGCACTGCATCCCAAGTGGTGCCAGTGAACCCTCTGGACTCACTGCACTGCATCCCCAGTGGTGCCAGTGCACTCTCTGGACTCACTGCAGTGCATCCGAAGTGGTGCCAGTGCACTCTCTGGATTCACTGCACTGCATCCGCAGTCGTGCCAGTGCACTCTCTGGAGTCACTGCAGTGCATCCCCAGTGGTGCCAGTGCAGTCTCTGGACTCACTGCAGTGCATCTCCAATGGTGCCAGTGCAGTCTCTGGACTCACTGCACTGCATCCCCAGTCGTGCCAGTGCAATCTCTGGACTCACTGCAGTGCATCCCCAGTGGTGCCACTGCCCTCTCTGGACTCACTGCACTGCATCCCCAGTGGTGCCAGTGCACTCTCTGGACTCACTGCACTGCATCCCCAGTGGTGCCTGTGCACTCTCTGGACTCACTGCACTGCATCCCCAGTGGTGCCAGTACACTCTATGGGCTCACTGCACTGCATCCCCTGAGGTGCCATTGCACTCTATGGACTCACTGCAGTGCATCCCCAGTGGTGCCAGTGCACTCTCTGGAGTCACTGCACTGCATCCCCAGTGGTGCCTGTGCACTCTCTGGACTCACTGCGCTGCATCGCGAGTGGTGCCAGTGCACTCTCTGGACTCACTGCACTGCATCCCCAGTGGTGCCAGTGCACTCTCTGGATTCAATGCACTGCATCCCCAGTGGTGCCAGTGCACTCTCTGGACTCACTGCAGTGCATCCCCAGTGGTGCCAGTGCACTCTCTGTACTCACTGCACTGCATCCCCAGAGGTGCCAGTGCACTCTCTGGATTCATTGCACTGCATCCCCAGTGGTGCCAGTGCACTCTCTGGATTCATTGCACTGAATCCCCACTGGTGCCAGTGCACTCTCTGGACTCACTGCACTGCATCCCCAGTGGTGCCAGTGCACTCTCTGGACTCACTGCACTGCATCCCCAGTGGTGCCAGTGCACTCTCTGGACTCACTGCACTACATCCCCAGTGGTGCCAGTGCACTCTATGGGCTCACTGCACTGCATCCCCTGTGGTGCCAGTGCACTCTCTGGACTCACTGCAGTGCATCCCCAGTGGTACCAGTGCACTCTCTGGACTCACTGCAGTGCATCCCCAGTGGTGCCAGTGCACTCTCTGGACTCACTGCACTGCATCCCCAGTGGTGCCAGTGCACTCTCTGGACTCAATGCACTGCATCCCCAGTGGTGCCAGTGCACTCTCTGGACTCACTGCACTGCATCCCAGTGGTGCCAGTGCACTCTCTGCACTCTCTGGACTCACTGCACTGCATCCCCAGTGGTGCCAGTGCACTCTCTGGACTCACTGCATTGTATCCCCAGGGGTGCCAGTGCACTCTCTGGAGTCACTGCAGTGCATCCCCAGTGGTGCCAGTGCACTCTGTGGACTCACTGCACTGCATCCCCAAGGTGCCTGTGCACTCTCTGGACTCACTGCACTGCATCCCCAGTGGTGCCAGTGCACTCTCTGGAGTCACTGCAGTGCATTCCCAGTGGTGCCAGTGCACTCTCTGGACTCACTGCACTGCATCCCCAGTGGTGCCAGTGCACTCTCTGGACTCACTGCACTGCATCCCCAGTGGTGCCAGTGCACTCTCTGGATTCACTGCACTGCATCCCCAGTGGTGCCAGTGCACTCTCTGGACTCACTGCAGTGCATCCCCAGTGGTGCCAGTGCACTCTGTGGACTCACTGCACTGCATCCCCAAGGTGCCTGTGCACTCTCTGGACTCACTGCACTGCATCCCCAGTGGTGCCAGTGCACTCTCTGGAGTCACTGCAGTGCATTCCCAGTGGTGCCAGTGCACTCTGTGGACTCACTGCACTGCATCCCCAAGGTGCCTGTGCACTCTCTGGAGTCACTGCAGTGCATCCCCAGTGGTGCCAGTGCACTCTGTGGACTCACTGCACTGCATCCCCAAGGTGCCTGTGCACTCTCTGGACTCACTGCACTGCATCCCCAGTGGTGCCAGTGCACTCTCTGGAGTCACTGCAGTGCATTCCCAGTGGTGCCAGTGCACTCTCTGGACTCACTGCACTGCATCCCCAGTGGTGCCAGTGCACTCTCTGGACTCACTGCATCCCCAGTGGTGACTCACTGCACTGCATCCCCAGTGGTGCCAGTGCACTCTCTGGATTCACTGCACTGCATCCCCAGTGGTGCCAGTGCACTCTCTGGACTCACTGCAGTGCATCCCCAGTGGTGCCTGTGCACTCTCTGGACTCACTGCACTGCATCCCCAGTGGTGCCAGTACACTCTATGGGCTCACTGCACTGCATCCCCTGAGGTGCCATTGCACTCTATGGACTCACTGCAGTGCATCCCCAGTGGTGCCAGTGCACTCTCTGGATTCACTGCACTGCATCCGCAGTGGTGCCAGTGCACTCTCTGGACTCACTGCAGTGCATCCCCAGTGGTGCCAGTGCACTCTCTGGATTCAATGCACTGCATCCCCAGTGGTGCCAGTGCACTCTCTGGACTCACTGCACTGCATCACCAGTGGTGCCAGTGCACTCTCTGGACTCACTGCACTGCATCCCCAGAGGTGCCAGTGCACTCTCTGGATTCATTGCACTGAATCCCCAGTGGTGCCAGTGCACTCTCTGGACTCACTGCACTGCATCCCCAGTGGTGCCAGTGCACTCTCTGGATTCAATGCACTGCATCCCCAGTGTTGCCAGTGCACTCTCTGGACTCACTGCACTGCATCCCCAGTGGTGCCAGTGCACTCTCTGGACTCACTGCACTGCATCCCCTGTGGTGCCAGTGCACTCTCTGGACTCACTGCAGTGCATCCCCAGTGGTCCCCAGTGGTGCCAGTGCACTCTCTGACTCACTGACTCACTGCAGTGCATCTGGACTCACCAGTGCATCCCCAGTGCCAGTGCACTCTCTGGACTCACTGCAGTGCATCGCCAGTGGTGCCAGTGCACTCTCTGGACTCACTGCAGTGCATCGCCAGTGGTGCCAGTGCACTCTCTGGATTCCTGCACTGCATCCCCAGTGGTGCCAGTGCACTCTCTGGACTCACTGCAGTGCATCCCCAGTGGTGCCAGTGCACTCTCTGGACTCACTGCAGTGCATCCCCAATGGTGCCAGTGCAGTCTCTGGACTCACTGCACTGCATCCCCAGTCGTGCCAGTGCAATCTCTGGACTCACTACAGTGCATCCCCAGTGGTGCCACTGCCCTCTCTGGACTCACTGCACTGCATCCCCAGTGGTGCCAGTGCACTCTCTGGAGTCACTGCACTGCATCCCCAGTGGTGCCAGTGCACTCTCTGGACTCACTGCACTGCATACCCAGTGGTGCCAGTGCACTCTCTGGAGTCACTGCAGTGCATCCTCAGTGGTGCCAGCGCACTCTCTGGACTCACTGCACTGCATCCCCAGTGGTGACAGTGCACTCTCTGGACTCACTGCAGTGCATCCCCAGTGGTGCCAGTGCACTCTCTGGACTCAATGCACTGCATTCCCAGTGTTGCCAGTGCATTCTCTGGACTAACTGCATTGAATCCCCAGTGGTGCCAGTGCACTCTCTGGACTCACTGCAGTGCATCCCCAGTGGTGCCAGTGCACTCTCTGGATTCACTGCACTGCATCCCCACTGGTGCCAGTGCACTCTCTGGACTCACTGCACTGCATCCCCAGTGGTGCCAGTGCACTCTCTGGACTCACTGCAGTGCATCCCCAGTGGTGCCAGTGCACTCTCTGGATTCACTGCACTGCATCCCCAGTGGTGCCAGTGCACTCTCTGGGCTCACTGCACTGCATGCCCAGTGGTGCCAGTGCACTCTCTGGATTCACTGCACTGCATCCCCAGTGGTGCCAGTGCACTCTCTGGATTCATTGCACTGCATCCCCAGTGGTGCCAGTGCACTCTCTGGACTCACTGCAGTGCATCGCCAGTGGTGCCAGTGCACTCTCTGGACTCAATGCAATGCATCCCTAGTGTTGCCAGTGCACTCTCTGGACTCACTGCACTGCATCCCCAGTGGTGCCAGTGCACTCTCTGGACTCACTGCAGTGCATTCCCAGTGGTGCCAGTGCACTCTCTGGACTCACTGCACTGCATCCCCAGTGGTGCCAGTGCACTCTCTGGACTCACTGCACTGCATTCCCTGTGGTGCCAGTGCACTCTCTGGACTCACTGCACTGCATCCCCAGTGGTGCCAGTGCACTCTGTGGACTCACTGCACTGCATCCCAAGTGGTGCCAGTGAACCCTCTGGACTCACTGCACTGCATCCCCAGTGGTGCCAGTGCACTCTCTGGACTCACTGCAGTGCATCCGAAGTGGTGCCAGTGCACTCTCTGGATTCACTGCACTGCATCCGCAGTCGTGCCAGTGCACTCTCTGGAGTCACTGCAGTGCATCCCCAGTGGTGCCAGTGCAGTCTCTGGACTCACTGCAGTGCATCTCCAATGGTGCCAGTGCAGTCTCTGGACTCACTGCACTGCATCCCCAGTCGTGCCAGTGCAATCTCTGGACTCACTGCAGTGCATCCCCAGTGGTGCCACTGCCCTCTCTGGACTCACTGCACTGCATCCCCAGTGGTGCCAGTGCACTCTCTGGACTCACTGCACTGCATCCCCAGTGGTGCCTGTGCACTCTCTGGACTCACTGCACTGCATCCCCAGTGGTGCCAGTACACTCTATGGGCTCACTGCACTGCATCCCCTGAGGTGCCATTGCACTCTATGGACTCACTGCAGTGCATCCCCAGTGGTGCCAGTGCACTCTCTGGAGTCACTGCACTGCATCCCCAGTGGTGCCTGTGCACTCTCTGGACTCACTGCGCTGCATCGCGAGTGGTGCCAGTGCACTCTCTGGACTCACTGCACTGCATCCCCAGTGGTGCCAGTGCACTCTCTGGATTCAATGCACTGCATCCCCAGTGGTGCCAGTGCACTCTCTGGACTCACTGCACTGCATCCCCAGTGGTGCCAGTGCACTCTCTGTACTCACTGCACTGCATCCCCAGAGGTGCCAGTGCACTCTCTGGACTCACTGCAGTGCATCCCCAGTGGTGCCAGTGCACTCTCTGGATTCATTGCACTGAATCCCCACTGGTGCCAGTGCACTCTCTGGACTCACTGCACTGCATCCCCAGTGGTGCCAGTGCACTCTCTGGACTCACTGCACTGCATCCCCAGTGGTGCCAGTGCACTCTCTGGACTCACTGCACTACATCCCCAGTGGTGCCAGTGCACTCTATGGGCTCACTGCACTGCATCCCCTGTGGTGCCAGTGCACTCTCTGGACTCACTGCAGTGCATCCCCAGTGGTACCAGTGCACTCTCTGGACTCACTGCAGTGCATCCCCAGTGGTGCCAGTGCACTCTCTGGACTCACTGCACTGCATCCCCAGTGGTGCCAGTGCACTCTCTGGACTCAATGCACTGCATCCCCAGTGGTGCCAGTGCACTCTCTGGACTCACTGCACTGCATCCCAGTGGTGCCAGTGCACTCTCTGTCACTGCAGTCACTGCAGTGCATCTGGACTCCCACTGCATCCCCAGTGGTGCCAGTGCACTCTCTGGATTGTATCACTGCAGTCACTGCATCCCCAGTGGTGCCAGTGCACTCTGTGGACTCACTGCACTGCATCCCCAAGGTGCCTGTGCACTCTCTGGACTCACTGCACTGCATCCCCAGTGGTGCCAGTGCACTCTCTGGAGTCACTGCAGTGCATTCCCAGTGGTGCCAGTGCACTCTCTGGACTCACTGCACTGCATCCCCAGTGGTGCCAGTGCACTCTCTGGACTCACTGCACTGCATCCCCAGTGGTGCCAGTGCACTCTCTGGATTCACTGCACTGCATCCCCAGTGGTGCCAGTGCACTCTCTGGACTCACTGCAGTGCATCCCCAGTGGTGCCAGTGCACTCTGTGGACTCACTGCACTGCATCCCCAAGGTGCCTGTGCACTCTCTGGACTCACTGCACTGCATCCCCAGTGGTGCCAGTGCACTCTCTGGAGTCACTGCAGTGCATTCCCAGTGGTGCCAGTGCACTCTGTGGACTCACTGCACTGCATCCCCAAGGTGCCTGTGCACTCTCTGGAGTCACTGCAGTGCATCCCCAGTGGTGCCAGTGCACTCTGTGGACTCACTGCACTGCATCCCCAAGGTGCCTGTGCACTCTCTGGACTCACTGCACTGCATCCCCAGTGGTGCCAGTGCACTCTCTGGAGTCACTGCAGTGCATTCCCAGTGGTGCCAGTGCACTCTCTGGACTCACTGCACTGCATCCCCAGTGGTGCCAGTGCACTCTCTGGACTCACTGCACTGCATCCCCAGTGGTGCCAGTGCACTCTCTGGATTCACTGCACTGCATCCCCAGTGGTGCCAGTGCACTCTCTGGACTCACTGCAGTGCATCCCCAGTGGTGCCTGTGCACTCTCTGGACTCACTGCACTGCATCCCCAGTGGTGCCAGTACACTCTATGGGCTCACTGCACTGCATCCCCTGAGGTGCCATTGCACTCTATGGACTCACTGCAGTGCATCCCCAGTGGTGCCAGTGCACTCTCTGGATTCACTGCACTGCATCCGCAGTGGTGCCAGTGCACTCTCTGGACTCACTGCAGTGCATCCCCAGTGGTGCCAGTGCACTCTCTGGACTCACTGCACTGCATCCCCAGTGGTGCCAGTGCACTCTCTGGACTCACTGCACTGCATCCCCAGTGGTGCCAGTGCACTCTCTGGACTCACTGCACTGCATCCCCAGAGGTGCCAGTGCACTCTCTGGACTCACTGCACTGCATCCCCAGTGGTGCCAGTGCACTCTCTGGACTCACTGCACTGCATCCCCAGTGGTGCCAGTGCACTCTCTGGATTCAATGCACTGCATCCCCAGTGTTGCCAGTGCACTCTCTGGACTCACTGCACTGCATCCCCAGTGGTGCCAGTGCACTCTCTGGACTCACTGCACTGCATCCCCTGTGGTGCCAGTGCACTCTCTGGACTCACTGCAGTGCATCCCCAGTGGTACCAGTGCACTCTCTGGACTCACTGCTGCATCGCCAGTGGTGCCAGTGCACTCTCTGGACTCACTGCAGTGCATCCCCAGTGGTGCCAGTGCACTCTCTGGACTCACTGCACTGCATCCCCAGTGGTGCCAGTGCACTCTCTGGACTCACTGCACTGCATCCCAGTGGTGCCAGTGCACTCTCTGGAGTCACTGCAGTGCATCCCCTGTGGTGGCAGTGCACTCTCTGGACTCACTGCAGTGCATCCCCTGTGGTGCCAGTGCACTCTCTGGACTCACTGCACTGCATTCCCAGTGCTGCCAGTGCACTCTCTGGACTCACTGCGCTGCATCCCCAGTGGTGCCAGTGCACTCTCTGGACTCACTGCACTGCATCCCAGTGGTGCCAGTGCACTCTCTGTAGTCACTGCAGTGCATTCCCAGTGGTGCCAGTGCACTCTCTGGACTCACTGCACTGCATCCCCAGTGGTGCCAGTGCACTCTCTGGACTCACTGCATTGTATCCCCAGGGGTGCCAGTGCACTCTCTGGAGTCACTGCAGTGCATCCCCAGTGGTGCCAGTGCACTCTGTGGACTCACTGCACTGCATCCCCAAGGTGCCTGTGCACTCTCTGGACTCACTGCACTGCATCCCCAGTGGTGCCAGTGCACTCTCTGGAGTCACTGCAGTGCATTCCCAGTGGTGCCAGTGCACTCTCTGGACTCACTGCACTGCATCCCCAGTGGTGCCAGTGCACTCTCTGGACTCACTGCACTGCATCCCCAGTGGTGCCAGTGCACTCTCTGGACTCACTGCACTGCATCCCCAGTGGTGCCAGTGCACTCTCTGGACTCACTGCAGTGCATCCCCAGTGGTGCCAGTGCACTCTGTGGACTCACTGCACTGCATCCCCAAGGTGCCTGTGCACTCTCTGGACTCACTGCACTGCATCCCCAGTGGTGCCAGTGCACTCTCTGGAGTCACTGCAGTGCATTCCCAGTGGTGCCAGTGCACTCTGTGGACTCACTGCACTGCATCCCCAAGGTGCCTGTGCACTCTCTGGAGTCACTGCAGTGCATCCCCAGTGGTGCCAGTGCACTCTGTGGACTCACTGCACTGCATCCCCAAGGTGCCTGTGCACTCTCTGGACTCACTGCACTGCATCCCCAGTGGTGCCAGTGCACTCTCTGGAGTCACTGCAGTGCATTCCCAGTGGTGCCAGTGCACTCTCTGGACTCACTGCACTGCATCCCCAGTGGTGCCAGTGCACTCTCTGGACTCACTGCACTGCATCCCCAGTGGTGCCAGTGCACTCTCTGGATTCACTGCACTGCATCCCCAGTGGTGCCAGTGCACTCTCTGGACTCACTGCAGTGCATCCCCAGTGGTGCCTGTGCACTCTCTGGACTCACTGCACTGCATCCCCAGTGGTGCCAGTACACTCTATGGGCTCACTGCACTGCATCCCCTGAGGTGCCATTGCACTCTATGGACTCACTGCAGTGCATCCCCAGTGGTGCCAGTGCACTCTCTGGATTCACTGCACTGCATCCGCAGTGGTGCCAGTGCACTCTCTGGACTCACTGCAGTGCATCCCCAGTGGTGCCAGTGCACTCTCTGGATTCAATGCACTGCATCCCCAGTGGTGCCAGTGCACTCTCTGGACTCACTGCACTGCATCACCAGTGGTGCCAGTGCACTCTCTGGACTCACTGCACTGCATCCCCAGAGGTGCCAGTGCACTCTCTGGATTCATTGCACTGAATCCCCAGTGGTGCCAGTGCACTCTCTGGACTCACTGCACTGCATCCCCAGTGGTGCCAGTGCACTCTCTGGATTCAATGCACTGCATCCCCAGTGTTGCCAGTGCACTCTCTGGACTCACTGCACTGCATCCCCAGTGGTGCCAGTGCACTCTCTGGACTCACTGCACTGCATCCCCTGTGGTGCCAGTGCACTCTCTGGACTCACTGCAGTGCATCCCCAGTGGTACCAGTGCACTCTCTGGACTCACTGCAGTGCATCGCCAGTGGTGCCAGTGCACTCTCTGGACTCACTGCAGTGCATCGCCAGTGGTGCCAGTGCACTCTCTGGACTCACTGCACTGCATCCCCAGTGGTGCCAGTGCACTCTCTGGACTCACTGCACTGCATCCCAGTGGTGCCAGTGCACTCTCTGGAGTCACTGCAGTGCATCCCCTGTGGTGGCAGTGCACTCTCTGGACTCACTGCAGTGCATCCCCTGTGGTGCCAGTGCACTCTCTGGACTCACTGCACTGCATTCCCAGTGCTGCCAGTGCACTCTCTGGACTCACTGCGCTGCATCCCCAGTGGTGCCAGTGCACTCTCTGGACTCAATGCAGTGCATCGCCAGTGGTGCCAGTGCATTCTCTGGACTAACTGCATTGAATCCCCACTGGTGCCAGTGCACTCTCTGGACTCACTGCACTGCATCCCCAGTGGTGCCAGTGCACTCTCTGGACTCACTGCACTGCATCCCCAGTGTTGCCAGTGCATTCTCTGGACTAACTGCATTGAATCCCCACTGGTGCCAGTGCACTCTCTGGACTCACTGCACTGCATCCCCAGTGGTGCCAGTGCACTCTCTGGACTCACCGCAATGCATCCCTAGTGTTGCCAGTGCACTCTTTTGTCTCACTGCACTGCATTCCCAAGGTGCCAGTGCACTCTCTGGACTCACTGCACTGCATCCCCAGTGGTGCCAGTGCACTCTCTGGAGTCACTGCACTGCATCCCCAAGGTGCCAGTGCACTCTCTGGACTCACTGCACTGCATCCCCAGTGGTGCCAGTGCACTCTCTGGATTCATTGCAGTGCATCCCCAGTCGTGCCAGTGCACTCTCTGGACTCACTGCAGTGCATCCCCTGTGGTGCCAGTGCACTCTCTGGACTCACTGCACTGCATCGCCAGTGGTGCCAGTGCACTCTCTGGACTCACTGCACTGCATCCCCAGTGGTGCCAGTGCACTCTCTGCACTCACTGCGCTGCATCCCCAGTGGTGCCAGTGCACTCTATGGACTCACTGCACTGCATCCCCAGTGGTGCCAGTGCACTCTCTGGACTCACTGCAGTGCATCCCCAGTGGTGCCAGTGCACTCTATGGACTCACTGCACTGCATTCCCTGTGGTGCCAGTGCACTCTCTGGACTCACTGCACTGCATCCCCAGTGGTGCCAGTGCACTCTCTGGACTCACTGCAGTGCATCCCCAGTGGTGCCAGTGCACTCTCTGGACTCAATGCAATGCATCCCTAGTGTTGCCAGTGCACTCTCTGGACTCACTGCACTGCATCCCCAGTGGTGCCAGTGCACTCTCTGGACTCACTGCACTGCATCCCCAGTGGTGCCAGTGCACTCTCTGGACTCACTGCACTGCATCCCCAGTGGTGCCAGTGCACTCTCTGGACTCACTGCATTGAATCCCCAGTGGTGCCAGTGCACTCTCTGGACTCACTGCACTGCATCCCCAGTGGTGCCAGTGCACTCTCTGGATTCACTGCACTGCATCCCCAGTGGTGCCAGTGCACTCTCTGGACTCACTGCACTGCATCCCCAGTGGTGCCAGTGCACTCTCTGGACTCACTGCACTGTGCACTCTATGGACTCAATGCAGTGCATTCCCCAGTGCACTCTATGGACTCAATGCAGTGCCAGTGCACTCTCTGGACTCACTGCAGTGCATCCCGAGTGGTGCCAGTGCACTCTCTGGACTCACTGCACTGCATCCCCAGTGGTGCCAGTGCACTCTCTGGACTCACTGCAGTGCATCCCCTGTGGTGCCAGTGCACTCTGTGGACTCACTGCACTGCATCCCCAGTGGTGCCAGTGCACTCTCTGGACTCACTGCACTACATCCCCAGAGGTGCCAGTGCACTCTCTGGACTCACTGCACTGCATCCCCAGTGGTGCCAGTGCACTCTCTGGACTCACTGCACTGCATCCGCAGTGGTGCCAGTGCACTCTCTGGACTCACTGCAGTGCATCCCCAGTGGTGCCAGTGCACTCTCTGGACTCACTGCACTGCATTCCCTGTGGTGCCAGTGCACTCTCTGGACTCACTGCACTGCATCCCCAGTGGTGCCAGTGCACTCTCTGGACTCACTGCAGTGCATCCCAGTGGTGCCAGTGAACCCTCTGGACTCACTGCACTGCATCCCCAGTGGTGCCAGTGCACTCTCTGGACTCACTGCAGTGCATCCCCAGTGGTGCCAGTGCACTCTCTGGACTCACTGCACTGCATCCCCAGTGGTGCCAGTGCACTCTCTGGACTCACTGCAGTGCATCCCCAGTGGTGCCAGTGCACTCTCTGGACTCACTGCACTGCATCCCCAGTGGTGCCAGTGCACTCTCTGGACTCACTGCAGTGCATCCCCAGTGGTGCCAGTGCACTCTCTGGACTCACTGCAGTGCATCCCCAGTGGTGCCAGTGCACTCTCTGGACTCACTGCACTGCATCCCCAGTGGTGCCAGTGCACTCTCTGGACTCACTGCAGTGCATCCCCAGTGGTGCCAGTGCACTCTCTGTAGTCACTGCACTGCATCCCCAGTGGTGCCAGTGCACTCTCTGGACTCACTGCACTGCATCCCCAGTGGTGCCAGTGCACTCTCTGGATTCACTGCACTGCATCCCCAGTGGTGCCAGTGCACTCTCTGGACTCACTGCAGTGCATCGCCAGTGGTGCCAGTGCACTCTCTGGACTCACTGCACTGCATCCCCAGTGGTGCCAGTGCACTCTCTGGACTCACTGCACTGCATCCCCAGTGGTGCCAGTGCACTCTCTGGACTCACTGCACTGCATCCCCAGTGGTGCCAGTGCACTCTCTGGATTCACTGCACTGCATCCCCAGTGGTGCCAGTGCACTCTCTGGACTCACTGCAGTGCATCCCAGTGGTGCCAGTGCACTCTCTGGATTCACTGCACTGCATCCCCAGTCGTGCCAGTGCACTCTCTGGACTCACTGCAGTGCATCCCCAGTGGTGCCAGTGCACTCTCTGGACTCACTGCAGTGCATCCCCAATGGTGCCAGTGCACTCTCTGGACTCACTGCACTGCATCCCCAGTGGTGCCAGTGCACTCTCTGGACTCACTGCAATGCATCCCCAGTGGTGCCAGTGCACTCTCTGCACTCACTGCACTGCATCCCCAGTGGTGCCAGTGCACTCTCTGGAGTCACTGCAGTGCATCCCCAGTGGTGCCAGTGCACTCTCTGGACTCACTGCACTGCATCCCCAGTGGTGCCAGTGCACTCTCTGGACTCACTGCACTGCATCCCCAGTGGTGCCAGTGCACTCTCTGCACTCACTGCGCTGCATCCCCAGTGGTGCCAGTGCACTCTCTGGACTCAATGCAGTGCATCCCAGTGGTGCCAGTGCACTCTCTGGACTCACTGCATTGAATCCCCACTGGTGCCAGTGCACTCTCTGGACTCACTGCACTGCATCCCCAGTGGTGCCAGTGCACTCTCTGGACTCACTGCACTGCATCCCCAGTGGTGCCAGTGCACTCTCTGGACTAACTGCATTGAATCCCCAGTGGTGCCAGTGCACTCTCTGGACTCACTGCACTGCATCCCCAGTGGTGCCAGTGCACTCTCTGGACTCACCGCAATGCATCCCCTAGTGGTGCCAGTGCACTCTCTGGACTCACTGCACTGCATTCCCAGTGGTGCCAGTGCACTCTCTGGACTCACTGCACTGCATCCCCAGTGGTGCCAGTGCACTCTCTGGAGTCACTGCAGTGCATCCCCAGTGGTGCCAGTGCACTCTCTGGAGTCACTGCAGTGCATCCCCAGTGGTGCCTGTGCACTCTCTGGACTCACTGCGCTGCATCGCGAGTGGTGCCAGTGCACTCTCTGGACTCACTGCACTGCATCCCCAGTGGTGCCAGTGCACTCTCTGGATTCACTGCACTGCATCCCCAGTGGTGCCAGTGCACTCTCTGGACTCACTGCAGTGCATCCCCAGTGGTGCCAGTGCACTCTCTGTACTCACTGCACTGCATCCCCAGAGGTGCCAGTGCACTCTCTGGATTCATTGCACTGCATCCCCAGTGGTGCCAGTGCACTCTCTGGATTCACTGCACTGAATCCCCACTGGTGCCAGTGCACTCTCTGGACTCACTGCACTGCATCCCCAGTGGTGCCAGTGCACTCTCTGGACTCAATGCAGTGCATCGCCAGTGGTGCCAGTGCATTCTCTGGACTAACTGCATTGAATCCCCACTGGTGCCAGTGCACTCTCTGGACTCACTGCACTGCATCCACAGTGGTGCCAGTGCACTCTCTGGACTCACTGCACTGCATCCCCAGTGTTGCCAGTGCATTCTCTGGACTAACTGCATTGAATCCCCACTGGTGCCAGTGCACTCTCTGGACTCACTGCACTGCATCCCCAGTGGTGCCAGTGCACTCTCTGGACTCACCGCAATGCATCCCTAGTGTTGCCAGTGCGCTCTCTGGAGTCACTGCACTGCATTCCCAAGGTGCCAGTGCACTCTATGGGCTCACTGCACTGCATCCCCTGAGGTGCCATTGCACTCTATGGACTCACTGCAGTGCATCCCCAGTGGTGCCAGTGCACTCTCTGGAGTCACTGCAGTGCATCCCCAGTGGTGCCTGTGCACTCTCTGGACTCACTGCGCTGCATCCCGAGTGGTGCCAGTGCACTCTCTGGACTCACTGCACTGCATCCCCAGTGGTGCCAGTGCACTCTCTGGATTCAATGCACTGCATCCCCAGTGGTGCCAGTGCACTCTCTGGACTCACTGCAGTGCATCCCCAGTGGTGCCAGTGCACTCTCTGTACTCACTGCACTGCATCCCCAGAGGTGCCAGTGCACTCTCTGGATTCACTGCACTGCATCCCCAGTGGTGCCAGTGCACTCTCTGGATTCATTGCACTGAATCCCCACTGGTGCCAGTGCACTCTCTGGACTCACTGCACTGCATCCCCAGTGGTGCCAGTGCACTCTCTGGACTCACTGCACTGCATCCCCAGTGGTGCCAGTGCACTCTCTGGACTCACTGCACTGCATCCCCAGTGGTGCCAGTGCACTCTCTGGATTCACTGCACTGCATCCGCAGTCGTGCCAGTGCACTCTCTGGAGTCACTGCAGTGCATCCCCAGTGGTGCCAGTGCAGTCTCTGGACTCACTGCAGTGC
This sequence comes from Anser cygnoides, assembly GCF_040182565.1. Taxonomy (NCBI): domain Eukaryota; kingdom Metazoa; phylum Chordata; class Aves; order Anseriformes; family Anatidae; genus Anser; species Anser cygnoides. Next base: position 2,652,265 of record NC_089911.1, read on the forward strand.
ATCTCCAATGGTGCCAGTGCAGTCTCTGGACTCACTGCACTGCATCCCCAGTCGTGCCAGTGCAATCTCTGGACTCACTGCAGTGCATCCCCAGTGGTGCCACTGCCCTCTCTGGACTCACTGCACTGCATCCCCAGTGGTGCCAGTGCACTCTCTGGACTCACTGCACTGCATCCCCAGTGGTGCCTGTGCACTCTCTGGACTCACTGCACTGCATCCCCAGTGGTGCCAGTACACTCTATGGGCTCACTGCACTGCATCCCCTGAGGTGCCATTGCACTCTATGGACTCACTGCAGTGCATCCCCAGTGGTGCCAGTGCACTCTCTGGAGTCACTGCAGTGCATCCCCAGTGGTGCCTGTGCACTCTCTGGACTCACTGCGCTGCATCGCGAGTGGTGCCAGTGCACTCTCTGGACTCACTGCACTGCATCCCCAGTGGTGCCAGTGCACTCTCTGGATTCAATGCACTGCATCCCCAGTGGTGCCAGTGCACTCTCTGGACTCACTGCAGTGCATCCCCAGTGGTGCCAGTGCACTCTCTGTACTCACTGCACTGCATCCCCAGAGGTGCCAGTGCACTCTCTGGATTCACTGCACTGCATCCCCAGTGGTGCCAGTGCACTCTCTGGATTCATTGCACTGAATCCCCACTGGTGCCAGTGCACTCTCTGGACTCACTGCACTGCATCCCCAGTGGTGCCAGTGCACTCTCTGGACTCACTGCACTGCATCCCCAGTGGTGCCAGTGCACTCTCTGGACTCACTGCACTACATCCCCAGTGGTGCCAGTGCACTCTATGGGCTCACTGCACTGCATCCCCTGTGGTGCCAGTGCACTCTCTGGACTCACTGCAGTGCATCCCCAGTGGTACCAGTGCACTCTCTGGACTCACTGCAGTGCATCCCCAGTGGTGCCAGTGCACTCTCTGGACTCACTGCACTGCATCCCCAGTGGTGCCAGTGCACTCTCTGGACTCAATGCACTGCATCCCCAGTGGTGCCAGTGCACTCTCTGGACTCACTGCACTGCATCCCAGTGGTGCCAGTGCACTCTCTGTAGTCACTGCAGTGCATTCCCAGTGGTGCCAGTGCACTCTCTGGACTCACTGCACTGCATCCCCAGTGGTGCCAGTGCACTCTCTGGACTCACTGCATTGTATCCCCAGGGGTGCCAGTGCACTCTCTGGAGTCACTGCAGTGCATCCCCAGTGGTGCCAGTGCACTCTGTGGACTCACTGCACTGCATCCCCAAGGTGCCAGTGCACTCTCTGGACTCACTGCACTGCATCCCCAGTGGTGCCAGTGCACTCTCTGGACTCACTGCAGTGCATTCCCAGTGGTGCCAGTGCACTCTCTGGACTCACTGCACTGCATCCCCAGTGGTGCCAGTGCACTCTCTGGACTCACTGCACTGCATCCCCAGTGGTGCCAGTGCACTCTCTGGATTCACTGCACTGCATCCCCAGTGGTGCCAGTGCACTCTCTGGACTCACTGCAGTGCATCCCCAGTGGTGCCAGTGCACTCTGTGGACTCACTGCACTGCATCCCCAAGGTGCCTGTGCACTCTCTGGACTCACTGCACTGCATCCCCAGTGGTGCCAGTGCACTCTCTGGAGTCACTGCAGTGCATTCCCAGTGGTGCCAGTGCACTCTGTGGACTCACTGCACTGCATCCCCAAGGTGCCTGTGCACTCTCTGGAGTCACTGCAGTGCATCCCCAGTGGTGCCAGTGCACTCTGTGGACTCACTGCACTGCATCCCCAAGGTGCCTGTGCACTCTCTGGACTCACTGCACTGCATCCCCAGTGGTGCCAGTGCACTCTCTGGAGTCACTGCAGTGCATTCCCAGTGGTGCCAGTGCACTCTCTGGACTCACTGCACTGCATCCCCAGTGGTGCCAGTGCACTCTCTGGACTCACTGCACTGCATCCCCAGTGGTGCCAGTGCACTCTCTGGATTCACTGCACTGCATCCCCAGTGGTGCCAGTGCACTCTCTGGACTCACTGCAGTGCATCCCCAGTGGTGCCTGTGCACTCTCTGGACTCACTGCACTGCATCCCCAGTGGTGCCAGTACACTCTATGGGCTCACTGCACTGCATCCCCTGAGGTGCCATTGCACTCTATGGACTCACTGCAGTGCATCCCCAGTGGTGCCAGTGCACTCTCTGGATTCACTGCACTGCATCCGCAGTGGTGCCAGTGCACTCTCTGGACTCACTGCAGTGCATCCCCAGTGGTGCCAGTGCACTCTCTGGATTCACTGCACTGCATCCCCAGTGGTGCCAGTGCACTCTCTGGACTCACTGCACTGCATCCCAGTGGTGCCAGTGCACTCTCTGGACTCACTGCACTGCATCCCCAGAGGTGCCAGTGCACTCTCTGGATTCACTGCACTGAATCCCCAGTGGTGCCAGTGCACTCTCTGGACTCACTGCACTGCATCCCCAGTGGTGCCAGTGCACTCTCTGGATTCAATGCACTGCATCCCCAGTGTTGCCAGTGCACTCTCTGGACTCACTGCACTGCATCCCCAGTGGTGCCAGTGCACTCTCTGGACTCACTGCACTGCATCCCCTGTGGTGCCAGTGCACTCTCTGGACTCACTGCAGTGCATCCCCAGTGGTACCAGTGCACTCTCTGGACTCACTGCAGTGCATCGCCAGTGGTGCCAGTGCACTCTCTGGACTCACTGCAGTGCATCGCCAGTGGTGCCAGTGCACTCTCTGGACTCACTGCACTGCATCCCCAGTGGTGCCAGTGCACTCTCTGGACTCACTGCACTGCATCCCAGTGGTGCCAGTGCACTCTCTGGAGTCACTGCAGTGCATCCCCTGTGGTGGCAGTGCACTCTCTGGACTCACTGCAGTGCATCCCCTGTGGTGCCAGTGCACTCTCTGGACTCACTGCACTGCATTCCCAGTGCTGCCAGTGCACTCTCTGGACTCACTGCGCTGCATCCCCAGTGGTGCCAGTGCACTCTCTGGACTCACTGCAGTGCATCCCCAGTGGTGCCTGTGCACTCTCTGGACTCACTGCACTGCATCCCCAGTGGTGCCAGTACACTCTATGGGCTCACTGCACTGCATCCCCTGAGGTGCCATTGCACTCTATGGACTCACTGCAGTGCATCCCCAGTGGTGCCAGTGCACTCTCTGGATTCACTGCACTGCATCCGCAGTGGTGCCAGTGCACTCTCTGGACTCACTGCAGTGCATCCCCAGTGGTGCCAGTGCACTCTCTGGATTCAATGCACTGCATCCCCAGTGGTGCCAGTGCACTCTCTGGACTCACTGCACTGCATCACCAGTGGTGCCAGTGCACTCTCTGGACTCACTGCACTGCATCCCCAGAGGTGCCAGTGCACTCTCTGGATTCATTGCACTGAATCCCCAGTGGTGCCAGTGCACTCTCTGGACTCACTGCACTGCATCCCCAGTGGTGCCAGTGCACTCTCTGGATTCAATGCACTGCATCCCCAGTGTTGCCAGTGCACTCTCTGGACTCACTGCACTGCATCCCCAGTGGTGCCAGTGCACTCTCTGGACTCACTGCACTGCATCCCCTGTGGTGCCAGTGCACTCTCTGGACTCACTGCAGTGCATCCCCAGTGGTACCAGTGCACTCTCTGGACTCACTGCAGTGCATCGCCAGTGGTGCCAGTGCACTCTCTGGACTCACTGCAGTGCATCGCCAGTGGTGCCAGTGCACTCTCTGGACTCACTGCACTGCATCCCCAGTGGTGCCAGTGCACTCTCTGGACTCACTGCACTGCATCCCAGTGGTGCCAGTGCACTCTCTGGAGTCACTGCAGTGCATCCCCTGTGGTGGCAGTGCACTCTCTGGACTCACTGCAGTGCATCCCCTGTGGTGCCAGTGCACTCTCTGGACTCACTGCACTGCATTCCCAGTGCTGCCAGTGCACTCTCTGGACTCACTGCGCTGCATCCCCAGTGGTGCCAGTGCACTCTCTGGACTCAATGCAGTGCATCGCCAGTGGTGCCAGTGCATTCTCTGGACTAACTGCATTGAATCCCCACTGGTGCCAGTGCACTCTCTGGACTCACTGCACTGCATCCCCAGTGGTGCCAGTGCACTCTCTGGACTCACTGCACTGCATCCCCAGTGTTGCCAGTGCATTCTCTGGACTAACTGCATTGAATCCCCACTGGTGCCAGTGCACTCTCTGGACTCACTGCACTGCATCCCCAGTGGTGCCAGTGCACTCTCTGGACTCACCGCAATGCATCCCTAGTGTTGGCAGTGCACTCTTTTGTCTCACTGCACTGCATTCCCAAGGTGCCAGTGCACTCTCTGGACTCACTGCACTGCATCCCCAGTGGTGCCAGTGCACTCTCTGGAGTCACTGCAGTGCATCCCCAGTGGTGCCTGTGCACTCTCTGGACTCACTGCGCTGCATCGCGAGTGGTGCCAGTGCACTCTCTGGACTCACTGCACTGCATCCCCAGTGGTGCCAGTGCACTCTCTGGATTCAATGCACTGCATCCCCAGTGGTGCCAGTGCACTCTCTGGACTCACTGCAGTGCATCCCCAGTGGTGCCAGTGCACTCTCTGTACTCACTGCACTGCATCCCCAGAGGTGCCAGTGCACTCTCTGGATTCATTGCACTGCATCCCCAGTGGTGCCAGTGCACTCTCTGGATTCATTGCACTGAATCCCCACTGGTGCCAGTGCACTCTCTGGACTCACTGCACTGCATCCCCAGTGGTGCCAGTGCACTCTCTGGACTCACTGCACTGCATCCCCAGTGGTGCCAGTGCACTCTCTGGACTCACTGCACTACATCCCCAGTGGTGCCAGTGCACTCTATGGGCTCACTGCACTGCATCCCCTGTGGTGCCAGTGCACTCTCTGGACTCACTGCAGTGCATCCCCAGTGGTACCAGTGCACTCTCTGGACTCACTGCAGTGCATCCCCAGTGGTGCCAGTGCACTCTCTGGACTCACTGCACTGCATCCCCAGTGGTGCCAGTGCACTCTCTGGACTCAATGCACTGCATCCCCAGTGGTGCCAGTGCACTCTCTGGACTCACTGCACTGCATCCCAGTGGTGCCAGTGCACTCTCTGTAGTCACTGCAGTGCATTCCCAGTGGTGCCAGTGCACTCTCTGGACTCACTGCACTGCATCCCCAGTGGTGCCAGTGCACTCTCTGGACTCACTGCATTGTATCCCCAGGGGTGCCAGTGCACTCTCTGGAGTCACTGCAGTGCATCCCCAGTGGTGCCAGTGCACTCTGTGGACTCACTGCACTGCATCCCCAAGGTGCCTGTGCACTCTCTGGACTCACTGCACTGCATCCCCAGTGGTGCCAGTGCACTCTCTGGAGTCACTGCAGTGCATTCCCAGTGGTGCCAGTGCACTCTCTGGACTCACTGCACTGCATCCCCAGTGGTGCCAGTGCACTCTCTGGACTCACTGCACTGCATCCCCAGTGGTGCCAGTGCACTCTCTGGACTCACTGCAGTGCATCCCCAGTGGTGCCAGTGCACTCTGTGGACTCACTGCACTGCATCCCCAAGGTGCCTGTGCACTCTCTGGACTCACTGCACTGCATCCCCAGTGGTGCCAGTGCACTCTCTGGAGTCACTGCAGTGCATTCCCAGTGGTGCCAGTGCACTCTGTGGACTCACTGCACTGCATCCCCAAGGTGCCTGTGCACTCTCTGGAGTCACTGCAGTGCATCCCCAGTGGTGCCAGTGCACTCTGTGGACTCACTGCACTGCATCCCCAAGGTGCCTGTGCACTCTCTGGACTCACTGCACTGCATCCCCAGTGGTGCCAGTGCACTCTCTGGAGTCACTGCAGTGCATTCCCAGTGGTGCCAGTGCACTCTCTGGACTCACTGCACTGCATCCCCAGTGGTGCCAGTGCACTCTCTGGACTCACTGCACTGCATCCCCAGTGGTGCCAGTGCACTCTCTGGATTCACTGCACTGCATCCCCAGTGGTGCCAGTGCACTCTCTGGACTCACTGCAGTGCATCCCCAGTGGTGCCTGTGCACTCTCTGGACTCACTGCACTGCATCCCCAGTGGTGCCAGTACACTCTATGGGCTCACTGCACTGCATCCCCTGAGGTGCCATTGCACTCTATGGACTCACTGCAGTGCATCCCCAGTGGTGCCAGTGCACTCTCTGGATTCACTGCACTGCATCCGCAGTGGTGCCAGTGCACTCTCTGGACTCACTGCAGTGCATCCCCAGTGGTGCCAGTGCACTCTCTGGATTCAATGCACTGCATCCCCAGTGGTGCCAGTGCACTCTCTGGACTCACTGCACTGCATCACCAGTGGTGCCAGTGCACTCTCTGGACTCACTGCACTGCATCCCCAGAGGTGCCAGTGCACTCTCTGGATTCATTGCACTGAATCCCCAGTGGTGCCAGTGCACTCTCTGGACTCACTGCACTGCATCCCCAGTGGTGCCAGTGCACTCTCTGGATTCAATGCACTGCATCCCCAGTGTTGCCAGTGCACTCTCTGGACTCACTCACTGCATCCCCACAGTGCATCACCCTGCAGTGGTGCCAGTGCACTCTCTGGACTCACAGTGCATCCCCACCAGTGCACTCTCTGGACTCCCAGTGTGGTGCCAGTGCACTCTCTGGACTCTGCAGTGCATCGCCACAGTCACTCTCTGGACTCACTGTGCATCCCCCCAGTGGTGCATCCCAGTGGTGCCAGTGCACTCTCTGAGTCACTCACTGCAGTGCACTCTCTGGACTCTGCCAGTGGTGCCAGTGCACTCTCTGGACTCACTGCACTGCATTCCCAGTGCTGCCAGTGCACTCTCTGGACTCACTCAGCACTGCATCCCCAGTGGTGCCAGTGCACTCTCTGGACTCACTGCACTGCATCCCAGTGGTGCCAGTGCACTCTCTGGAGTCACTGCAGTGCATCCCCTGTGGTGGCAGTGCACTCTCTGGACTCACTGCAGTGCATCCCCTGTGGTGCCAGTGCACTCTCTGGACTCACTGCACTGCATTCCCAGTGCTGCCAGTGCACTCTCTGGACTCACTGCGCTGCATCCCCAGTGGTGCCAGTGCACTCTCTGGACTCAATGCAGTGCATCGCCAGTGGTGCCAGTGCATTCTCTGGACTAACTGCATTGAATCCCCACTGGTGCCAGTGCACTCTCTGGACTCACTGCACTGCATCGCGAGTGGTGCCAGTGCACTCTCTGGACTCACTGCACTGCATCCCCAGTGTTGCCAGTGCATTCTCTGGACTAACTGCATTGAATCCCCACTGGTGCCAGTGCACTCTCTGGACTCACTGCACTGCATCCCCAGTGGTGCCAGTGCACTCTCTGGACTCACCGCAATGCATCCCTAGTGTTGGCAGTGCACTCTTTTGTCTCACTGCACTGCATTCCCAAGGTGCCAGTGCACTCTCTGGACTCACTGCACTGCATCCCCAGTGGTGCCAGTGCACTCTCTGGAGTCACTGCACTGCATCCCCAAGGTGCCAGTGCACTCTCTGGACTCACTGCACTGCATCCCCAGTGGTGCCAGTGCACTCTCTGGATTCATTGCAGTGCATCCCCAGTCGTGCCAGTGCACTCTCTGGACTCACTGCAGTGCATCCCCTGTGGTGCCAGTGCACTCTCTGGACTCACTGCACTGCATCGCCAGTGGTGCCAGTGCACTCTCTGGACTCACTGCACTGCATCCCCAGTGGTGCCAGTGCACTCTCTGCACTCACTGCGCTGCATCCCCAGTGGTGCCAGTGCACTCTATGGACTCACTGCACTGCATCCCCAGTGGTGCCAGTGCACTCTCTGGACTCACTGCAGTGCATCCCCAGTGGTGCCAGTGCACTCTATGGACTCACTGCACTGCATTCCCTGTGGTGCCAGTGCACTCTCTGGACTCACTGCACTGCATCCCCAGTGGTGCCAGTGCACTCTCTGGACTCACTGCAGTGCATCCGAAGTGGTGCCAGTGCACTCTCTGGAGTCACTGCGCTGCATCCCCAGTGGTGCCAGTGCACTCTCTGGACTCACTGCACTGCATCCCCAGTGTTGCCAGTGCATTCTCTGGACTAACTGCATTGAATCCCCACTGGTGCCAGTGCACTCTCTGGAGTCACTGCACTGCATCCCCAGTGGTGCCAGTGCACTCTCTGGACTCACTGCAGTGCATCCCCAGTGGTGCCAGTGCACTCTCTGGACTCAATGCAATGCATCCCTAGTGTTGCCAGTGCACTCTCTGGACTCACTGCACTGCATCCCCAGTGGTGCCAGTGCACTCTCTGGACTCACTGCACTGCATCCCCAGTGGTGCCAGTGCACTCTCTGGACTCACTGCACTGCATCCCCAGTGGTGCCAGTGCATTCTCTGGACTAACTGCATTGAATCCCCAGTGGTGCCAGTGCACTCTCTGGAGTCACTGCACTGCATCCCCAGTGGTGCCAGTGCACTCTCTGGATTCACTGCACTGCATCCCCACTGGTGCCAGTGCACTCTCTGGACTCACTGCACTGCATCCCCAGCGGTGCCAGTGCACTCTCTGGACTCACTGCACTGCATCCCCAATGGTGCCTGTGCACTCTATGGACTCAATGCAGTGCATTCCGAGGAGTGCCAGTGCACTCTCTGGACTCACTGCAGTGCATCCCGAGTGGTGCCAGTGCACTCTCTGGACTCACTGCACTGCATCCCCAGTGGTGCCAGTGCACTCTCTGGACTCACTGCAGTGCATCCCCTGTGGTGCCAGTGCACTCTGTGGACTCACTGCACTGCATCCCCAGTGGTGCCAGTGCACTCTCTGGACTCACTGCACTACATCCCCAGAGGTGCCAGTGCACTCTCTGGACTCACTGCACTGCATCCCCAGTGGTGCCAGTGCACTCTCTGGACTCACTGCAGTGCATCCGCAGTGGTGCCAGTGCACTCTCTGGACTCACTGCAGTGCATCCCCAGTGGTGCCAGTGCACTCTCTGGACTCACTGCACTGCATTCCCTGTGGTGCCAGTGCACTCTCTGGACTCACTGCACTGCATCCCCAGTGGTGCCAGTGCACTCTCTGGACTCACTGCAGTGCATCCCAGTGGTGCCAGTGAACCCTCTGGACTCACTGCACTGCATCCCCAGTGGTGCCAGTGCACTCTCTGGACTCACTGCAGTGCATCCGAAGTGGTGCCAGTGCACTCTCTGGAGTCACTGCACTGCATCCCCAGTGGTGCCAGTGCACTCTCTGGACTCACTGCAGTGCATCCTCAGTGGTGCCAGTGCACTCTCTGGATTCACTGCACTGCATCCGCAGTGGTGCCAGTGCACTCTCTGGAGTCACTGCAGTGCATCCCCAGTGGTGGCAGTGCACTCTCTGGACTCACTGCAGTGCATCCCCAATGGTGCCAGTGCAGTCTCTGGACTCACTGCACTGCATCCCCAGTCGTGCCAGTGCAATCTCTGGACTCACTGCAGTGCATCCCCAGTGGTGCCAGTGCACTCTCTGTAGTCACTGCACTGCATCCCCAGTGGTGCCAGTGCACTCTCTGGACTCACTGCACTGCATCCCCAGCGTGCCAGTGCACTCTCTGGATTCACTGCACTGCATCCCCAGTGGTTCCAGTGCACTCTCTGGACTCACTGCAGTGCATCGCCACTGGTGCCAGTGCACTCTCTGGAGTCACTGCACTGCATCCCCAGTGGTGCCAGTGCACTCTCTGGACTCACTGCACTGCATCCCCAGTGGTGCCATTGCACTCTATGGACTCACTGCACTGCATCCCCAGTGGTGCCAGTGCACTCTCTGGATTCACTGCACTGCATCCCCAGTGGTGCCAGTGCACTCTCTGGACTCACTGCAGTGCATCCTCAGTGGTGCCAGTGCATTCTCTAGATTCACTGCACTGCATCCGCAGTCGTGCCAGTGCACTCTCTGGACTCACTGCAGTGCATCCCCAGTGGTGCCAGTGCACTCTCTGGACTCACTGCAGTGCATCCCCAATGGTGCCAGTGCAGTCTCTGGACTCACTGCACTGCATCCCCAGTGGTGCCAGTGCACTCTCTGGACTCACTGTAATGCAGCCCCAGTGGTGCCAGTGCACTCTCTGCACTCACTGCACTGCATCTTCAGTGGTGCCAGTGCACTCTCTGGAGTCACTGCAGTGCATCCCCAGTGGCGCCTGTGCACTCTCTGGACTCACTGCGCTGCATCGCGAGTGGTGCCAGTGCACTCTCTGGACTCACTGCACTGCATCCCCAGTGGTGCCAGTGCACTCTCTGCACTCACTGCGCTGCATCCCCAGTGGTGCCAGTGCACTCTCTGGACTCAATGCGGTGCATCGCCAGTGGTGCCAGTGCATTCTCTGGACTAACTGCATTGAATCCCCACTGGTGCCAGTGCACTCTCTGGACTCACTGCACTGCATCCACAGTGGTGCCAGTGCACTCTCTGGACTCACTGCACTGCATCCCCAGTGTTGCCAGTGCATTCTCTGGACTAACTGCATTGAATCCCCACTGGTGCCAGTGCACTCTCTGGACTCACTGCACTGCATCCCCAGTGGTGCCAGTGCACTCTCTGGACTCACCGCAATGCATCCCTAGTGTTGCCAGTGCACTCTCTGGAGTCACTGCACTGCATTCCCAAGGTGCCAGTGCACTCTCTGGACTCACTGCACTGCATCCCCAGTGGTGCCAGTGCACTCTCTGGAGTCACTGCACTGCATCCCCAAGGTGCCAGTGCACTCTCTGGACTCACTGCACTGAATCCCCAGTGGTGCCAGTGCACTCTCTGGACTCACTGCACTGCATCCCCAGTGGTGCCAGTGCACTCTCTGGAGTCATTGCAGTGCATCCCCAGTGGTGCCAGTGCACTCTCTGGACTCACTGCAGTGCATCCCCTGTGGTGCCAGTGCACTCTCTGGACTCACTGCACTGCATCCCCAGTGGTGCCAGTGCACTCTCTGGACTCACTGCACTGCATCCCCAGTGGTGCCAGTGCACTCTCTGCACTCACTGCGCTGCATCCCCAGTGGTGCCAGTGCACTCTATGGACTCACTGCACTGCATCCCCAGTGGTGCCAGTGCACTCTCTGGACTCACTGCACTGCATCCCCTGTGGTGCCAGTGCACTCTCTGGACTCACTGCACTGCATTCCCTGTGGTGCTAGTGCACTCTCTGGACTCACTGCAGTGCATCCGCAGTGGTGCCAGTGTACTCTGTGGACTCACTGCACTGCATCCCAAGTGGTGCCAGTGAACCCTCTGGACTCACTGCACTGCATCCCCAGTGGTGCCAGTGCACTCTCTGGACTCACTGCAGTGCATCGCCAGTGGTGCCAGTGCACTCTATGGACTCACTGCAGTGCATCCCCAGTGGTGCCAGTGCACTCTCTGGATTCACTGCACTGCATCCGCAGTGGTGCCAGTGCACTCTCTGGACTCACTGCAGTGCATCCCCAGTGGTGCCAGTGCACTCTCTGGATTCAATGCACTGCATCCCCAGTGGTGCCAGTGCACTCTCTGGACTCACTGCACTGCATCACCAGTGGTGCCAGTGCACTCTCTGGACTCACTGCACTGCATCCCCAGAGGTGCCAGTGCACTCTCTGGATTCATTGCACTGAATCCCCAGTGGTGCCAGTGCACTCTCTGGACTCACTGCACTGCATCCCCAGTGGTGCCAGTGCACTCTCTGGATTCAATGCACTGCATCCCCAGTGTTGCCAGTGCACTCTCTGGACTCACTGCACTGCATCCCCAGTGGTGCCAGTGCACTCTCTGGACTCACTGCACTGCATCCCCAGTGGTGCCAGTGCACTCTCTGGACTCACTGCACTGCATCCCCTGTGGTGCCAGTGCACTCTCTGGACTCACTGCAGTGCATCCCCAGTGGTACCAGTGCACTCTCTGGACTCACTGCAGTGCATCGCCAGTGGTGCCAGTGCACTCTCTGGACTCACTGCAGTGCATCGCCAGTGGTGCCAGTGCACTCTCTGGACTCACTGCACTGCATCCCCAGTGGTGCCAGTGCACTCTCTGGACTCACTGCACTGCATCCCAGTGGTGCCAGTGCACTCTCTGGAGTCACTGCAGTGCATCCCCTGTGGTGGCAGTGCACTCTCTGGACTCACTGCAGTGCATCCCCTGTGGTGCCAGTGCACTCTCTGGACTCACTGCACTGCATTCCCAGTGGTGCCAGTGCACTCTCTGGACTCACTGCGCTGCATCCCCAGTGGTGCCAGTGCACTCTCTGGACTCAATGCAGTGCATCGCCAGTGGTGCCAGTGCATTCTCTGGACTAACTGCATTGAATCCCCACTGGTGCCAGTGCACTCTCTGGACTCACTGCACTGCATCCCCAGTGGTGCCAGTGCACTCTCTGGACTCACTGCACTGCATCCCCAGTGTTGCCAGTGCATTCTCTGGACTAACTGCATTGAATCCCCACTGGTGCCAGTGCACTCTCTGGACTCACTGCACTGCATCCCCAGTGGTGCCAGTGCACTCTCTGGACTCACCGCAATGCATCCCTAGTGTTGCCAGTGCACTCTTTTGTCTCACTGCACTGCATTCCCAAGGTGCCAGTGCACTCTCTGGACTCACTGCACTGCATCCCCAGTGGTGCCAGTGCACTCTCTGGAGTCACTGCACTGCATCCCCAAGGTGCCAGTGCACTCTCTGGACTCACTGCACTGCATCCCCAGTGGTGCCAGTGCACTCTCTGGACTCACTGCACTGCATCCCCAGTGGTGCCAGTGCACTCTCTGGACTCACTGCAGTGCATCCCCAGTGGTGCCAGTGCACTCTCTGGACTCACTGCACTGCATCCCCTGTGGTGCCAGTGCACTCTCTGGACTCACTGCACTGCATCCCCAGTGGTGCCAGTGCACTCTCTGGACTCACTGCAGTGCATCCCCAGTGGTGCCAGTGCACTCTCTGAACTCACTGCACTGCATTCCCTGTGGTGCCAGTGCACTCTCTGGACTCACTGCAGTGCATCCGCAGTGGTGCCAGTGCACTCTGTGGACTCACTGCACTGCATCCCAAGTGGTGCCAGTGAACCCTCTGGACTCACTGCAGTGCATCCGAAGTGGTGCCAGTGCACTCTCTGGAGTCACTGCGCTGCATCCCCAGTGGTGCTAGTGCACTCTCTGGACTCACTGCAGTGCATCCCCAGTGGTGCCAGTGCACTCTCTGGACTCACTGCAGTGCATCCTCAGTGGTGCCAGTGCACTCTCTGGATTCACTGCACTGCATCCGCAGTCGTGCCAGTGCACTCTCTGGAGTCACTGCAGTGCATCCCCAGTGGTGCCAGTGCAGTCTCTGGACTCACTGCAGTGCATCTCCAATGGTGCCAGTGCAGTCTCTGGACTCACTGCACTGCATCCCCAGTCGTGCCAGTGCAATCTCTGGACTCACTGCAGTGCATCCCCAGTGGTGCCACTGCCCTCTCTGGACTCACTGCACTGCATCCCCAGTGGTGCCAGTGCACTCTCTGGACTCACTGCAGTGCATCCCCAGTGGTGCCTGTGCACTCTCTGGACTCACTGCACTGCATCCCCAGTGGTGCCAGTACACTCTATGGGCTCACTGCACTGCATCCCCTGAGGTGCCATTGCACTCTATGGACTCACTGCAGTGCATCCCCAGTGGTGCCAGTGCACTCTCTGGATTCACTGCACTGCATCCCCAGTGGTGCCAGTGCACTCTCTGGACACACTGCAGTGCATCCCCAGTGGTGCCAGTGCACTCTCTGGATTCAATGCACTGCATCCCCAGTGGTGCCAGTGCACTCTCTGGACTCACTGCACTGCATCCCCAGTGGTGCCAGTGCACTCTCTGGACTCACTGCACTGCATCCCCAGTGGTGCCAGTGCACTCTCTGGACTCACTGCACTGCATCCCCAGTGGTGCCAGTGCACTCTCTGGACTCATTGCACTGAATCCCCAGTGGTGCCAGTGCAGTCTCTGGACTCACTGCACTGCATCCCCAGTGGTGCCAGTGCACTCTCTGGATTCAATGCACTGCATCCCCAGTGTTGCCAGTGCACTCTTTGAACTCACTGCACTGCATCCCCAGTGGTGCCAGTGCACTCTCTGGACTCACTGCACTGCATCCCCTGTGGTGCCAGTGCACTCTCTGGACTCACTGCAGTGCATCCCCAGTGGTACCAGTGCACTCTCTGGACTCACTGCAGTGCATCGCCAGTGGTGCCAGTGCACTCTCTGGACTCACTGCAGTGCATCCCCAGTGGTGCCAGTGCACTCTCTGGACTCACTGCACTGCATCCCAGTGGTGCCAGTGCACTCTCTGGAGTCACTGCAGTGCATCCCCTGTGGTGGCAGTGCACTCTCTGGACTCACTGCAGTGCATCCCTAGTGGTGCCAGTGCACTCTCTGGACTCACTGCACTGCATCCCCAGTGGTGCCAGTGCACTCTCTGGACTCACTGCACTGCATCCCCAAGGTGCCTGTGCACTCTCTGGACTCACTGCAGTGCATTCCCAGTGGTGCCAGTGCACTCTCTGGAGTCACTGCAGTGCATTCCCAGTGGTGCCAGTGCACTCTCTGGACTCACTGCACTGCATCCCCAGTGGTGCCAGTGCACTCTCTGGATTCACTGCAGTGCATCCCCAGTGGTGCCAGTGCACTCTCTGGATTCACTGCACTGCATCCCCAGTGGTACCAGTGCACTCTCTGGACTCACTGCAGTGCATCCCCAGTGGTGCCAGTGCACTCTCTGGATTCACTGCACTGCATCCCCAGTGGTGCCAGTGCACTCTCTGGACTCACTGCAGTGCATCCCCAGTGTTGCCAGTGCATTCTCTGGACTCACTGCAGTGCATCCCCAGTGGTGCCAGTGCACTCTCTGGATTCACTGCACTGCATCCCCACTGGTGCCAGTGCACTCTCTGGACTCACTGCACTGCATCCCCAGTGGTGCCAGTGCACTCTCTGGACTCACTGCACTGCATCCCCAGTGGTGCCAGTGCACTCTCTGGACTCACTGCAGTGCATCCCCAATGGTTCCAGTGCAGTCTCTGGACTCACTGCACTGCATCCCCAGTCGTGCCAGTGCAATCTCTGGACTCACTGCAGTGCATCCCCAGTGGTGCCACTGCCCTCTCTGGACTCACTGCACTGCATCCCTAATGTTGCCAGTCCACTCTCTGGATTCACTGCACTGCATCTCCTATGATGCCAGTGCACTCTTTGGACTCACTGCACTACATCCCCAGTGGTGCCAGTGCACTCTCTGGACTCACTGCAGTGCATCCCCAGTGGTGCCAGTGCACTCTCTGGACTCACTGCAGTGCATCGCCAGTGGTGACAGTGCACTCTCTGGACTCACTGCACTGCATCCCCAGTGTGCCAGTGCACTCTCTGGATTCACTGCACTGCATCCCCAGTGGTTCCAGTGCACTCTCTGGACTCACTGCAGTGCATCCCTAATGTTGCCAGTGCACTCTCTGGATTCAATGCACTGCATCCCCAGTGGTGCCAGTGCACTCTCTGGACTCACTGCACTGCATCCCCAGTGGTGCCAGTGCACTCTCTGTACTCACTGCACTGCATCCCCAGAGGTGCCAGTGCACTCTCTGGATTCATTGCACTGAATCCCCAGTGGTGCCAGTGCACTCTCTGGACTCACTGCACTGCATCCCCAGCGGTGCCAGTGCACTCTCTGGACTCACTGCAGTGCATCCCCAGTGGTGCCAGTGCACTCTCTGGACTCACTGCACTGCATCCCCAGTGGTGCCAGTGCACTCTCTGGACTCACTGCACTGCATCCCCTGTGGTGCCAGTGCACTCTCTGGACTCACTGCAGTGCATCCCCAGTGGTACCAGTGCACTCTCTGGACTCACTGCAGTGCATCCCCAGTGGTGCCAGTGCACTCTCTGAACTCACTGCACTGCATCCCCAGTGGTGCCAGTGCACTCTCTGGACTCAATGCACTGCATCCCCAGTGGTGCCAGTGCACTCTCTGGACTCACTGCACTGCATCCCCAGTCGTGCCAGTGCAATCTCTGGACTCACTGCAGTGCATCCCCAGTGGTGCCACTGCCCTCTCTGGACTCACTGCACTGCATCCCCAGTGGTGCCAGTGCACTCTCTGGAGTCACTGCAGTGCATCCCCTGTGGTGGCAGTGCACTCTCTGGACTCACTGCACTGCATCCCCAGTGGTGCCAGTGCACTCTCTGGACTCACTGCACTGCATCCCCAGTGGTGCCAGTGCACTCTCTGGACTCACTGCACTGCATCCCAGTGGTGCCAGTGCACTCTCTGGAGTCACTGCAGTGCATCCCCAGTGGTGCCAGTGCACTCTCTGGAGTCACTGCAGTGCATTCCCAGTGGTGCCAGTGCACTCTCTGGACTCACTGCCCTGCATCCCCAGTGGTGCCAGTGCACTCTCTGGACTCACTGCACTGCATCCCCAGTGGTGCCAGTGCACTCTCTGGACTCACTGCACTGCATCCCCAGAGGTGCCAGTGCACTCTCTGGATTCATTGCACTGAATCCCCAGTGGTGCCAGTGCAGTCTCTGGACTCACTGCACTGCATCCCCAGTGGTGCCAGTGCACTCTCTGGATTCAATGCACTGCATCCCCAGTGTTGCCAGTGCACTCTCTGGACTCACTGCACTGCATCCCCAGTGGTGCCAGTGCACTCTCTGGACTCACTGCACTGCATCCCCTGTGGTGCCAGTGCACTCTCTGGACTCACTGCAGTGCATCCCCAGTGGTACCAGTGCACTCTCTGGACTCACTGCAGTGCATCGCCAGTGGTGCCAGTGCACTCTCTGGACTCACTGCAGTGCATCCCCAGTGGTGCCAGTGCACTCTCTGGACTCACTGCACTGCATCCCAGTGGTGCCAGTGCACTCTCTGGACTCACTGCACTGCATCCCCAGTGGTGCCAGTGCACTCTCTGGACTCACTGCACTGCATCCCCAAGGTGCCTGTGCACTCTCTGGACTCACTGCAGTGCATTCCCAGTGGTGCCAGTGCACTCTCTGGAGTCACTGCAGTGCATTCCCAGTGGTGCCAGTGCACTCTCTGGACTCACTGCACTGCATCCCCAGTGGTGCCAGTGCACTCTCTGGATTCACTGCAGTGCATCCCCAGTGGTGCCAGTGCACTCTCTGGATTCACTGCACTGCATCCCCAGTGGTACCAGTGCACTCTCTGGACTCACTGCAGTGCATCCCCAGTGGTGCCAGTGCACTCTCTGGATTCACTGCACTGCATCCCCAGTGGTGCCAGTGCACTCTCTGGACTCACTGCAGTGCATCCCCAGTGTTGCCAGTGCATTCTCTGGACTCACTGCAGTGCATCCCCAGTGGTGCCAGTGCACTCTCTGGATTCACTGCACTGCATCCCCACTGGTGCCAGTGCACTCTCTGGACTCACTGCACTGCATCCCCAGTGGTGCCAGTGCACTCTCTGGACTCACTGCACTGCATCCCCAGTGGTGCCAGTGCACTCTCTGGACTCACTGCAGTGCATCCCCAATGGTTCCAGTGCAGTCTCTGGACTCACTGCACTGCATCCGCAGTCGTGCCAGTGCAATCTCTGGACTCACTGCAGTGCATCCCCAGTGGTGCCACTGCCCTCTCTGGACTCACTGCACTGCATCCCTAATGTTGCCAGTCCACTCTCTGGATTCACTGCACTGCATCTCCTATGATGCCAGTGCACTCTTTGGACTCACTGCACTACATCCCCAGTGGTGCCAGTGCACTCTCTGGACTCACTGCAGTGCATCCCCAGTGGTGCCAGTGCACTCTCTGGACTCACTGCAGTGCATCGCCAGTGGTGACAGTGCACTCTCTGGACTCACTGCACTGCATCCCCAGTGTGCCAGTGCACTCTCTGGATTCACTGCACTGCATCCCCAGTGGTTCCAGTGCACTCTCTGGACTCACTGCAGTGCATCCCTAATGTTGCCAGTGCACTCTCTGGATTCAATGCACTGCATCCCCAGTGGTGCCAGTGCACTCTCTGGACTCACTGCACTGCATCCCCAGTGGTGCCAGTGCACTCTCTGTACTCACTGCACTGCATCCCCAGAGGTGCCAGTGCACTCTCTGGATTCATTGCACTGAATCCCCAGTGGTGCCAGTGCACTCTCTGGACTCACTGCAGTGCATCCCCTGTGGTGGCAGTGCACTCTCTGGACTCACTGCAGTGCATCCCCAGTGGTGCCAGTGCACTCTCTGGACTCACTGCACTGCATCCCCAGTGGTGCCAGTGCACTCTCTGGACTCACTGCACTGCATCCCCTGTGGTGCCAGTGCACTCTCTGGACTCACTGCAGTGCATCCCCAGTGGTACCAGTGCACTCTCTGGACTCACTGCAGTGCATCCCCAGTGGTGCCAGTGCACTCTCTGAACTCACTGCACTGCATCCCCAGTGGTGCCAGTGCACTCTCTGGACTCAATGCACTGCATCCCCAGTGGTGCCAGTGCACTCTCTGGACTCACTGCACTGCATCCCAGTGGTGCCAGTGCACTCTCTGGAGTCACTGCAGTGCATCCCCTGTGGTGGCAGTGCACTCTCTGGACTCACTGCAGTGCATCCCCAGTGGTGCCAGTGCACTCTCTGGACTCACTGCACTGCATCCCCAGTGGTGCCAGTGCACTCTCTCGACTCACTGCACTGCATCCCCAAGGTGCCTGTGCACTCTCTGGACTCACTGCAGTGCATCCCCAGTGGTGCCAGTGCACTCTCTGGAGTCACTGCAGTGCATTCCCAGTGGTGCCAGTGCACTCTCTGGACTCACTGCAGTGCATCCCCAGTGGTGCCAGTGCACTCTCTGGATTCACTGCACTGCATCCCCAGTGGTGCCAGTGCACTCTCTGGACTCACTGCAGTGCATCCCCAAGGTGCCAGTGCACTCTCTGGACTCACTGCACTGCATCCCCAGTGGTGCCAGTGCACTCTCTGGACTCACTGCAGTGCATCCCCAGTGGTGCCAGTGCACTCTCTGGATTCACTGCACTGCATCCGCAGTGGTGCCAGTGCACTCTCTGGACTCACTGTAGTGCATCCCCAGTGGTGCCAGTGCACTCTCTGGACTCACTGCACTGCATCCCCAGTGGTGCCAGTGCACTCTCTGGACTCAATGCACTGCATCCCCAGTGGTGCCAGTGCACTCTCTGGACTCACTGCACTGCATCACCAGTGGTGCCAGTGCACTCTATGGACTCACTGCACTGCATCCCCAGAGGTGCCAGTGCACTCTCTGGATTCATTGCACTGAATCCCCAGTGGTGCCAGTGCACTCTCTGGACTCACTGCACTGCATCCCCAGTGGTGCCAGTGTGCTCTCTGGATTCAATGCACTGCATCCCCAGTGTTGCCAGTGCACTCTCTGGACTCACTGCAGTGCATCCCCAGTGGTGCCAGTGCACTCTCTGGACTCACTGCACTGCATCCCCAGTGGTGCCAGTGCACTCTATGGGCTCACTGCACTGCATCCCCTGTGGTGCCAGTGCACTCTCTGGACTCACTGCAGTGCATCTCCAGTGGTACCAGTGCACTCTCTGGACTCACTGCAGTGCATCCCCAGTGGTGCCAGTGCACTCTCTGGACTCACTGCCCTGCATCCCCAGTGGTGCCAGTGCACTCTCTGGACTCACTGCACTGCATCCCCAGTGGTGCCAGTGCACTCTCCGGACTCACTGCAGTGCATCCCCAGTGGTGCCAGTGCACTCTCTGGATTCACTGCACTGCATCCCCAGTGGTGCCAGTGCACTCTCTGGACTCACTGCAGTGCATCCCCAGTGTTGCCAGTGCATTCTCTGGACTCACTGCAGTGCATCCCCAGTGGTGCCAGTGCACTCTCTGGAATCACTGCAGTGCATCCCCAGTGGTGCCAGTGCACTCTCTGAAGTCACTGCAGTGCATCCCCAGTGGTGCCAGTGCACTCTCTGGACTCACTGCACTGCATCCCCAGTCGTGCCAGTGCACTCTCTGAAGTCACTGCAGTGCATCCCCAGTGGTGCCAGTGCACTCTCTGGACTCACTGCACTGCATCCCCACTGGTGCCAGTGCACTCTCTGGACTCACTGCACTGCATCCCCAGTGGTGCCAGTGCACTCTCTGGACTCACTGCAGTGCATCCCCAATGGTGCCAGTGCAGTCTCTGGACTCACTGCACTGCATCCCCAGTCGTGCCAGTGCAATCTCTGGACTCACTGCAGTGCATCCCCAGTGGTGCCACTGCCCTCTCTGGACTCACTGCACTGCATCCCTAATGTTGCCAGTCCACTCTCTGGATTCACTGCACTGCATCCCCAGTGGTGCCAGTGCACTCTTTGGACTCACTGCACTACATCCCCAGTGGTGCCAGTGCACTCTCTGGACTCACTGCAGTGCATCCCCAGTGGTGCCAGTGCACTCTCTGGACTCACTGCAGTGCATCGCCAGTGGTGACAGTGCACTCTCTGGACTCACTGCACTGCATCCCCAGTGTGCCAGTGCACTCTCTGGATTCACTGCACTGCATCCCCAGTGGTTCCAGTGCACTCTCTGGACTCACTGCAGTGCATCCCTAATGTTGCCAGTGCACTCTCTGGATTCAATGCACTGCATCCCCAGTGGTGCCAGTGCACTCTCTGGACTCACTGCACTGCATCCCCAGTGGTGCCAGTGCACTCTCTGTACTCACTGCACTGCATCCCCAGAGGTGCCAGTGCACTCTCTGGATTCATTGCACTGAATCCCCAGTGGTGCCAGTGCACTCTCTGGACTCACTGCAGTGCATCCCCTGTGGTGGCAGTGCACTCTCTGGACTCACTGCAGTGCATCCCCAGTGGTGCCAGTGCACTCTCTGGACTCACTGCACTGCATCCCCAGTGGTGCCAGTGCACTCTATGGGCTCACTGCACTGCATCCCCTGTGGTGCCAGTGCACTCTCTGGACTCACTGCAGTGCATCCCCAGTGGTACCAGTGCACTCTCTGGACTCACTGCAGTGCATCCCCAGTGGTGCCAGTGCACTCTCTGGACTCACTGCACTGCATCCCCAGTGGTGCCAGTGCACTCTCTGGACTCAATGCACTGCATCCCCAGTGGTGCCAGTGCACTCTCTGGACTCATTGCACTGCATCCCAGTGGTGCCAGTGCACTCTCTGGAGTCACTGCAGTGCATCCCCTGTGGTGGCAGTGCACTCTCTGGACTCACTGCACTGCATCCCCAGTGGTGCCAGTGCACTCTCTGGACTCACTGCACTGCATCCCCAGTGGTGCCAGTGCACTCTCTGGACTCACTGCACTGCATCCCAGTGGTGCCAGTGCACTCTCTGGAGTCACTGCAGTGCATCCCCAGTGGTGCCAGTGCACTCTCTGGAGTCACTGCAGTGCATTCCCAGTGGTGCCAGTGCACTCTCTGGACTCACTGCACTGCATCCCCAGTGGTGCCAGTGCACTCTCTGGACTCACTGCACTGCATCCCCAGTGGTGCCAGTGCACTCTCTGGAGTCACTGCAGTGCATCCCCAGTGGTGCCAGTGCACTCTCTGGACTCACTGCACTGCATCCCCAGTGGTGCCAGTGCACTCTCTGGACTCACTGCACTGCATCCCCAGTGGTGCCAGTGCACTCTCTGGACTCACTGCAGTGCATCCCCAGTGGTGCCAGTGCACTCTCTGGATTCACTGCACTGCATCCGCAGTGGTGCCAGTGCACTCTCTGGACTCACTGTAGTGCATCCCCAGTGGTGCCAGTGCACTCTCTGGACTCACTGCACTGCATCCCCAGTGGTGCCAGTGCACTCTCTGGATTCAATGCACTGCATCCCCAGTGGTGCCAGTGCACTCTCTGGACTCACTGCACTGCATCACCAGTGGTGCCAGTGCACTCTCTGGACTCACTGCACTGCATTCCCAGAGGTGCCAGTGCACTCTCTGGATTCATTGCACTGAATCCCCAGTGGTGCCAGTGCACTCTCTGGACTCACTGCACTGCATCCCCAGTGGTGCCAGTGTGCTCTCTGGACTCACTGCACTGCATCCCCAGTGGTGCCAGTGTGCTCTCTGGATTCAATGCACTGCATCCCCAGTGTTGCCAGTGCACTCTCTGGACTCACTGCAGTGCATCCCCAGTGGTGCCAGTGCACTCTCTGGACTCACTGCACTGCATCCCCAGTGGTGCCAGTGCACTCTATGGGCTCACTGCACTGCATCCCCTGTGGTGCCAGTGCACTCTCTGGACTCACTGCAGTGCATCTCCAGTGGTACCAGTGCACTCTCTGGACTCACTGCAGTGCATCCCCAGTGGTGCCAGTGCACTCTCTGGACTCACTGCCCTGCATCCCCAGTGGTGCCAGTGCACTCTCTGGACTCACTGCACTGCATCCCCAGTGGTGCCAGTGCACTCTCCGGACTCACTGCAGTGCATCCCCAGTGGTGCCAGTGCACTCTCTGGATTCACTGCACTGCATCCCCAGTGGTGCCAGTGCACTCTCTGGACTCACTGCAGTGCATCCCCAGTGTTGCCAGTGCATTCTCTGGACTCACTGCAGTGCATCCCCAGTGGTGCCAGTGCACTCTCTGGAATCACTGCAGTGCATCCCCAGTGGTGCCAGTGCACTCTCTGAAGTCACTGCAGTGCATCCCCAGTGGTGCCAGTGCACTCTCTGGACTCACTGCACTGCATCCCCAGTCGTGCCAGTGCACTCTCTGAAGTCACTGCAGTGCATCCCCAGTGGTGCCAGTGCACTCTCTGGACTCACTGCACTGCATCCCCACTGGTGCCAGTGCACTCTCTGGACTCACTGCACTGCATCCCCAGTGGTGCCAGTGCACTCTCTGGACTCACTGCAGTGCATCCCCAATGGTGCCAGTGCAGTCTCTGGACTCACTGCACTGCATCCCCAGTCGTGCCAGTGCAATCTCTGGACTCACTGCAGTGCATCCCCAGTGGTGCCACTGCCCTCT
Organism: Anser cygnoides; assembly: GCF_040182565.1. NCBI lineage: Eukaryota > Metazoa > Chordata > Aves > Anseriformes > Anatidae > Anser > Anser cygnoides. The sequence goes on from NC_089911.1 coordinate 2,675,185, forward strand.
CTGGACTCACTGCACTGCATCCCTAATGTTGCCAGTCCACTCTCTGGATTCACTGCACTGCATCCCCAGTGGTGCCAGTGCACTCTTTGGACTCACTGCACTACATCCCCAGTGGTGCCAGTGCACTCTCTGGACTCACTGCAGTGCATCCCCAGTGGTGCCAGTGCACTCTCTGGACTCACTGCAGTGCATCGCCAGTGGTGACAGTGCACTCTCTGGACTCACTGCACTGCATCCCCAGTGTGCCAGTGCACTCTCTGGATTCACTGCACTGCATCCCCAGTGGTTCCAGTGCACTCTCTGGACTCACTGCAGTGCATCCCTAATGTTGCCAGTGCACTCTCTGGATTCAATGCACTGCATCCCCAGTGGTGCCAGTGCACTCTCTGGACTCACTGCACTGCATCCCCAGTGGTGCCAGTGCACTCTCTGTACTCACTGCACTGCATCCCCAGAGGTGCCAGTGCACTCTCTGGATTCATTGCACTGAATCCCCAGTGGTGCCAGTGCACTCTCTGGACTCACTGCAGTGCATCCCCTGTGGTGGCAGTGCACTCTCTGGACTCACTGCAGTGCATCCCCAGTGGTGCCAGTGCACTCTCTGGACTCACTGCACTGCATCCCCAGTGGTGCCAGTGCACTCTATGGGCTCACTGCACTGCATCCCCTGTGGTGCCAGTGCACTCTCTGGACTCACTGCAGTGCATCCCCAGTGGTACCAGTGCACTCTCTGGACTCACTGCAGTGCATCCCCAGTGGTGCCAGTGCACTCTCTGGACTCACTGCACTGCATCCCCAGTGGTGCCAGTGCACTCTCTGGACTCAATGCACTGCATCCCCAGTGGTGCCAGTGCACTCTCTGGACTCATTGCACTGCATCCCAGTGGTGCCAGTGCACTCTCTGGAGTCACTGCAGTGCATCCCCTGTGGTGGCAGTGCACTCTCTGGACTCACTGCACTGCATCCCCAGTGGTGCCAGTGCACTCTCTGGACTCACTGCACTGCATCCCCAGTGGTGCCAGTGCACTCTCTGGACTCACTGCACTGCATCCCAGTGGTGCCAGTGCACTCTCTGGAGTCACTGCAGTGCATCCCCAGTGGTGCCAGTGCACTCTCTGGAGTCACTGCAGTGCATTCCCAGTGGTGCCAGTGCACTCTCTGGACTCACTGCCCTGCATCCCCAGTGGTGCCAGTGCACTCTCTGGACTCACTGCACTGCATCCCCAGTGGTGCCAGTGCACTCTCTGGACTCACTGCACTGCATCCCCAGTGGTGCCAGTGTACTCTCTGGATTCACTGCACTGCATCCCCAGTGGTGCCAGTGCACTCTCTGGACTCACTGCAGTGCATCCCCAGTGGTGCCAGTGCACTCTCTGGATTCACTGCACTGCATCCCCAGTGGTGCCAGTGCACTCTCTGGACTCACTGCAGTGCATCCCCAAGGTGCCAGTGCACTCTCTGGACTCACTGCAGTGCATCCCCAGTGGTGCCAGTGCACTCTCTGGATTCACTGCACTGCATCCGCAGTGGTGCCAGTGCACTCTCTGGACTCACTGTAGTGCATCCCCAGTGGTGCCAGTGCACTCTCTGGACTCACTGCACTGCATCCCCAGTGGTGCCAGTGCACTCTCTGGATTCAATGCACTGCATCCCCAGTGGTGCCAGTGCACTCTCTGGACTCACTGCACTGCATCACCAGTGGTGCCAGTGCACTCTCTGGACTCACTGCACTGCATTCCCAGAGGTGCCAGTGCACTCTCTGGATTCATTGCACTGAATCCCCAGTGGTGCCAGTGCACTCTCTGGACTCACTGCACTGCATCCCCAGTGGTGCCAGTGTGCTCTCTGGACTCACTGCACTGCATCCCCAGTGGTGCCAGTGCACTCTATGGGCTCACTGCACTGCATCCCCTGTGGTGCCAGTGCACTCTCTGGACTCACTGCAGTGCATCCCCAGTGGTACCAGTGCACTCTCTGGACTCACTGCAGTGCATCCCCAGTGGTGCCAGTGCACTCTCTGGACTCACTGCCCTGCATCCCCAGTGGTGCCAGTGCACTCTCTGGACTCACTGCACTGCATCCCCAGTGGTGCCAGTGCACTCTCTGGATTCACTGCAGTGCATCCCCAGTGGTGCCAGTGCACTCTCTGGATTCACTGCACTGCATCCCCAGTGGTGCCAGTGCACTCTCTGGACTCACTGCAGTGCATCCCCAGTGTTGCCAGTGCATTCTCTGGACTCACTGCAGTGCATCCCCAGTGGTGCCAGTGCACTCTCTGGAATCACTGCAGTGCATCCCCAGTGGTGCCAGTGCACTCTCTGGACTCACTGCACTGCATCCCCAGTGTTGCCAGTACACTCTCTGGATTCACTGCACTGCATCCCCAGTGGTGCCAGTATTCTTGAAGAATTTAAAGGAAAAGAAGAAAAGAAGAAGAAGAAGAAGAAGGAAAGAAGAAGAAGAAAAAGAAGAAGAAGAAGAAGAAGGAGAAGAAGAAGAAGAAGAAGAGGGGGAAAAGAAGAAGAAGAAGAAGAAGAAGAAGAAGGAGAAGAAGGAGAAGAAGAAGAAGAGGGGGAAAAGAAGAAGAAGAAGAAGAAGAAGAAGGAGAAGAAGGAGAAGAAGGAGAAGAAGAAGAAGAAGAAGAAGGAGAAGAAGGAGAAGAAGAAGAAGAAGAAGGAGAAGAAGGAGAAGAAGAAGGAGAAGAAGAAGAAGAAGAAGAAGAAGAAGAAGAAGAAGAAGAAGAAGAAGAAGAAGAAGAAGAAGAAGAAGAAGAAGAAGAAGAAGAAGAAGAAGAGGAAGAGGAAGAAGAAGAAGAAGAAGAAGAAGAAGAAGAAGAAGAAGAAGAAGAAGAAGAAGAAGAAGAAGAAGAAGAAGAAGAAGAAGAAGAAGAAGAAGAAGAAGAAGAAAAGACGAAGAAGAAGAAGAAGAAGAAGAAAAGACGAAGAAGAAGAAGAAGAAGAAGAAGGAAGAAGAAGAAGAAGCAGAAGAAGAAGCAGAAGAAGCAGAAGAAGAAGAAGAAGCAGAAGCAGAAGAAGCAGAAGAAGCAGAAGAAGCAGAAGAAGCAGAAGAAGCAGAAGGTGTCCCACAAGCCACGTACTAGTTCCATAACACAGTTTATATAATTTTTTTTTTTCCCTCTCGGTGACCAGGACCCTCCCCAGTTTCCCAATTGACCGGGTAATCCAGGTTCACAATCTATCTGGTTCTTCACAGAAAATACACAGCTGCTGGCCTGTTACAAGTCAATTTTCTTTTTTTCTTGACTGTTTTCCTCTTTGAGGTGGTAATGTTTCTTACACCGTGATTTCCACCCAATTGCTCTAAGGATTCTGGTTGTCTGCATTTTACAAGGTTGTCTGTGAAGCTTTCTTATCACTGCAAGCATATCTCAGTACCACCTTCCTTCCCTCTAAACGATGTAACTCTGTGCAAAAACATTTTTATTCCCACAACCTTGATCCCCTTACCCTAAAATCCTTATTCCCTTTAACCCTAACAACTCTAACCACAACCCTAACCCTTCATATCAACCCCCCAACGCTAATGACACTGACTAATGATCCAAACCCCAAACTGCCCCTAACCCCAGGCAACTGACAAAGAAACTGACACATAGCTGAAAACTACAAAAAAGGCAAAACCCTGGATACACACCCCAAATCACAAACACGTGACCAAAATGCTACAGAAAAGCCCCAGACGCAGGCCCCAAGCACTACAGCTAGGCCCCAGAAGCTCAAGACACATCCCAAAGCCAAAATGCAAGCCCCAAACGCTACAGAAAAGCCCCCAAACACCAGACGCAGGCTGCAGAAGTCTACAAGCAGGCCCCAACCACACCCGGATGCAGACCCCAACTGTCCACAAGCAGCTCCCAACCCCCCCCCATGAACTGGACCCCACCCCACCCAGATGCAGGCCCCAGACCCAGCCCCCACGCCCCAGACTCTGGCCCCAAAGGTGTACAACCAGCTCCCAAATGTCCCCCTCAAAGGGAGGCTCCAAAGCCCGCCAGAAGACCCTAGAGTGTACAAGCAGCTCCCAACCCCCCCAGCACAGGCCCCAACCCCCCCCAGACACAGGCCCCAAAGGTGTCCAAGCAACTCCCCACCCTCCCCAGAGGCACACCCCAAAGGTGTACAAACAGCCCCAACCCCCCAAGACCCAGACCCCTACAGTGTACAAGCAGCTCCCACCCCCCCCGCAAGGCAGGCCCTAACAGTGTACAAGCAGCTCCCACCCCCCCCCCCCAGACGCAGGCCCCACCAAAGGTGTACAAGCAGGCCCCTACAGTATACAAGCAGCTCACAACCACCCCCCCCAGAGGCAGGCCCCAACCCCCTCCAGATGCAAGCCCCAAAGGTGTACAAGCAGCTCCCAACCCCCTCCAGATGCAGATCCCTACATTGTACAAGCAGCTCCCAACACCTGCCCCCAAACGCAAGCCCATACTGTGTACAAGCAGCTCCCAACCCCCACAGATACAGATCCCTACATTGTAGGAGCAGCTTCCAACCCCCCCAGATGCAGGCCCTGACCCCCCCCCCAGCCACAGTCCCCAAAGGTGTACAAGCAACTCCCAACCCCCCCCCCAGATGCAAGCCCCAAAGGTGTACAAGCAGCTCCACACCCCCCCAAGTCACTGGCCCCAAAAGCCTAAATATATGCCAAGAAAGTATTAATGCAAGTGCCAAATGCTACAGACAGGCCCAAAAGCACAGGCCCCAGATGCTCGAGGCCGAGATGTAACTTGGCTTTCTGAATTACTGGAAAGCGGCTTTCATTCTCAGCGAGGTGTGCGCAGGCTACACAGGATGGGGCTTCAGGCACCTCTTCACCTGTGGAAACACACTGCCATCAGGCACTGCCATGCCAGACAAGCTTTTTCTGTTAAAACACCCTTCTCAGATGCCCTGTGGCATTCTAGTGACCTGCTTAGCTCCGATTCTAAAGACTAACGTCACAGCCCACCTTGCCTGTGGCACCTGATGAACAGAAGAGAAAGCAACCATACCGTTTGGAAACCGTCACTGCACGTGCTGCTCCTTGATGCTCTGTAACCTCTTCTCAAATCCTCAGCCACTTCTGTGTAGAGCCTGCCATGACACCTGAAAAGCAAAATGGATACCCTTCGCAGTCACCTTGCGCAACTTGGCCATTCCGCTCCAACCCCACTCACGACCAGCCTGCCCTTCTCGTGCTGCTCTTCAGAGTGCAGCTTGGCCCCTCTGAGTCTGTGCAAGGCACCTGCGAAAGAAAAAGAAAAGCATAGGCCGCGGCAGCATCCAAAGCCACAGCACAGCTAGGACAGGTACTCTCATCTGCTCCCTTACTCTGCCAACTCACCTGCCCTCGAGGCAGATGCTTCCATCTGCTCTCTTAAGCTCTTATATTTTAACATTGTATGTGGTTTGGTTTTTTAAGTTAAACAAGTTTAATTTAGAAAGTTATACATGTACTTAAACATCATGAATTATATTTACAAAACATCCTACCTTTATATCCAAAGTGATATCAAGAAATGCCTCATATGTATCCGAAACTGCTTTGCAATTCAAGCACTTCAGTGGAAGCAAAATATAAATGCTTAACAATATGTGGAGGAGACTAACTGTCCAAATTCAAGTTGTCGATAGATACTACTTTAGACAAGCTGCAGACTGCTTTACTACCGACAAAAGACACAGATCAGTTCTAAGGACAGGAATATTTTTAAAAGTACCTCTTGATCTTAGAAATCCTCCAAATATTTGATGAATGATGGTGGTAGCTTGAGAAGATCTGTCCAATCTGGAAATAAATTATAATCAGACCTCAGAAGATTTAAGGCACACAGTTAACTCTTCAAAGAGTTTTATGAAAACCAAGGATGACGTAGACTTTCAGTTTTGATAGTAAATAAAGGACTACAAGGTGCTAGAGAACGTATAAAAGTGAATTTGTTTATGCTGACTTGGTGCTTCCATTCAAGCACGCTTCCTGCATAGCATCGACAGTATAGCGCAAGAACTCGTGTGCGTCTTCTTGACTGCCAAAACGGAAATGTTGTCCTATTGCTAAATAAGAAGATGATAGTATTTACCTCATTTAAAAATGAAATAATTCTCGTATTTCTAAAATCTCTCTTCTTTATAGTGTTAAAACCATTTATACACATCAAATAATTATTTGAAGATTACAAGATACTGAAAAAGAAACACATCTGAAGCCACTTACGACTGAGGTTATTGATAACACGCGTAGGCTCGATAGCATCAACAGTGCAACGCAGGGCCTGGTTAATGTGAGTCTCCATCATGCACATCATGCAAAAATCTTGTTCACGACCTGAAGAGTGAAAGAAGAAAGCATCCCAGTCTAGCGAAACAGACATAACTACAAACAAACATATAAGTAACATTTAAACTATAGATACAGTATCCACTCTCCTTGTCCCAACAGTCTCGTAACATTTCATTTCACACAACTTTATAGAATAAAAATATCCATTAAGCTTGTGTTCAAGTGCATTTTGTGATGAGAAATCTAAAAGACTACTGCAAAGTCACGTTTGTGAAGGCTGACAGGAATGTGAACTCCACAGGCTGCAAAATATATGAGGAAAGAATATTTGACATTGATGATACAGCATTAAGAGAATGTGGGTTATTTTCAGCACAGTGCTGTCAGGTGAGCTTCATGATACAGAGCTACGAGTCCTTTGGGAGAAAGGAAAAACTAAAGTAATGTATGTAATAGTACTTCTGCCCTCCTTTTTTCAACAGGATTCTTAACTGAAACAATTTCTATATACAGGAAGAAAACAGTTAAATTTCTAGGTATCGATACAAAGATACCAGCCTAAAAAGCATACACGTTTAGTACAACATTTAGTTTATAGTACAACATTTTATTTAGAACAAAATCAGTCTAGATTTTAATACAGTCCCACAAAAAAATCTAGTCATGTTCATAACAGCTCATATTGCTTTCTAGGTTTTTTTTTTTGTTTGTTTGTTTTTTTAATTGGTTCAACAACGAACAGACCATTTATTGTAGTGCATTATGGAACCTAGGCTGTGAAGACTAAAGACCTATGATGCCAACATCCTAAATTTTATTGCCTTTCTAGCAGCAGGAAGCCCAAATAGCCCAAATGCCAAATGTTCATTAAATGCATTCCTGTCCAATGCACTTCATTATTCCCATGAAGCAAGAAAAGATCCTTTTAAAAAAACAAACAAACAAACAAACAAAAAAACCACATGGTGCATTAAACGCACTCCATATGCTATTCTGAGCCCACTGCTAACACAATGCTCAAAGCCAGCTTCTACAGGTAAAATCAGGCAAGTAACTTTGTCTCACAGAATCACTGCTGTTCTTTCACCTTCAGAGCTATCCAACAGATTTAAAATACTGTTAGAAAGTACTCACATGACTGGCTGTGCTCAAGAGAAAGCATGTAATTGGCAAGTGGGGGGGTGTAGGTCAAACACTGTAGAGTAGCATTAAGAAAGCGTGTGTTGCCAAGATTGTACAGGCCAACTCCAACACTTTGTGTTTCTTGCCAATCCATACGTATCTTCTCAGGTGGAAAAAGAATCCTTTGTGGCGGAGCAAGTCCATCAGTAACAACTGCAAGAAAGTTATATTTAAAAAGAGATTTTGTTTGTTTGTTTCTAAGAAAGGCATTAGGTATATATAGGTATAGTAAATATATAAAGTATATATAGGTATAGTAAAAATACTATTCTGCGGGAGCACCTAGAGGAACTAGCTACAATCCAAAACAGAAAAACTTATTGCAGACAGCTTTAATACCGCCAAATTCAAATTGGCTGGTCAGCACAACGTTTTGGGAAAAAAAAAGTTTAGTCAACCATTTTAATTTTTCTAAGGCAAGTCTAACTGCCATCCTGTTTTTAGTATCTAAAGCCAAGTTCCTCTCCATCTATAATCTTTAACCTGATTACCTCAACTACTGCTTTTTTCCTTATTATAACTTAAACCACAAACTTAGACTTGAAATTATATGGTAATAAATGCAAGGACAATGTAAAAACAAATAACTAGGAATGACGGTACCCCTACAAATATCAGATCTTTTCCTGAGCAATGTTAGCATTCAAAAACCTGTGAATAATGGAAGCTGTGAATAGCAACAATAAAACGCTTTTCTTTGCAAAAGAGTCCCCAGTGGTGCCAGTGCACTCTCTGGACTCACTGCAGTGTATCCCCAGTGGTGCCAGTGCACTCTCTGGACTCACTGCACTGCATCCCCAGTCGTGCCAGTGCAATCTCTGGACTCACTGCAGTGCATCCCCAGTGTTGCCAGTGCATTCTCTGGACTAACTGCATTGAATCCCCACTGGTGCCAGTGCACTCTCTGGACTCACTGCACTGCATCCCCAGTGGTGCCAGCGCACTCTCTGGACTCACTGCACTGCATCCCCAGTGGTGCCAGTGCACTCTCTGGACTCACTGCACTGCATCCCCAGTGGTGCCAGTGCACTCTCTGGACTCACTGCACTGCATCCCCAGAGGTGCCAGTGCACTCTCTGGACTCACTGCAGTGCATCCCCAGTGGTGCCAGTGCACTCTCTGGACTCACTGCACAACATCCCCAGTGGTGCCAGTGCACTCTCTGGACTCACTGCAGTGCATCCCCAGTGGTGCCTGTGCACTCTCTGGACTCAATGCAGTGCATTCCGAGGAGTGCCAGTGCACTCTCTGGACTCACCGCAATGCATCCCTAGTGTTCCCAGTGCACTCTTTCATCTCACTGCACTGCATTCCCAAGGTGCCAGTGCACTCTCTGGACTCACTGCACTGCATCCCCAGTGGTGCCAGTGCACTCTCTGGAGTCACTGCACTGCATCCCCAAGGTGCCAGTGCACTCTCTGGACTCACTGCACTGCATCCCCAGTGGTGCCAGTGCACTCTCTGGACTCACTGCAGTGCATCCCCAGTGGTGCCAGTGCACTCTCTGGACTCACTGCAGTGCATCCCCTGTGGTGCCAGTGCACTCTCTGGACTCACTGCACTGCATCGCCAGTGGTGCCAGTGCACTCTCTGGACTCACTGCACTGCATCCCCAGAGGTGCCAGTGCACTCTCTGCACTCACTGCGCTGCATCCCCAGTGGTGCCAGTGCACTCTCTGGACTCACTGCGCTGCATCACCAGTGGTGACAGAGCACTCTCTGGACTCACTGCACTGCATCCCCAGTGGTGCCAGTGCACTCTCTGGACTCACTGCACAGCATCCCCAGTGGTGCCAGTGCACTCTCTGGACTCACTGCAGTGCATCCCCAGTGGTGCCTGTGCACTCTCTGGACTCAATGCAGTGCATTCCGAGGAGTGCCTGTGCACTCTCTGGACTCACCGCAATGCATCCCTAGTGTTGCCAGTGCACTCTTTCGTCTCACTGCACTGCATTCCCAAGGTGCCAGTGCACTCTCTGGACTCACTGCACTGCATCCCCAGTGGTGCCAGTGCACTCTCTGGAGTCACTGCACTGCATCCCCAAGGTGCCAGTGCAGTCTCTGGACTCACTGCACTGCATCCCCAGTGGTGCCAGTGCACTCTCTGGACTCACTGCACTGCATCCCCAGTGGTGCCAGTGCACTCTCTGGAGTCATTGCAGTGCATCCCCAGTGGTGCCAGTGCACTCTCTGGACTCACTGCAGTGCATCCCCTGTGGTGCCAGTGCACTCTCTGGACTCACTGCACTGCATCGCCAGTGGTGCCAGTGCACTCTCTGGACTCACTGCACTGCATCCCCAGTGGTGCCAGTGCACTCTCTGCACTCACTGCGCTGCATCCCCAGTGGTGCCAGTCCACTCTCTGGACTCACTGCGCTGCATCCCCAGTGGTGCCAGTGCACTCTCTGGACTCACTGCACTGCATCCCCAGTGTTGCCAGTGCACTCTCTGGACTCACTGCACTGCATCCCCAGTGGTGCCAGTGCACTCTCTGGAGTCACTGCGCTGCATCCCCAGTGGTGCCAGTGCACTCTCTGGAGTCACTGCGCTGCATCCCCAGTGGTGACAGAGCACTCTCTGGACTCACTGCAGTGCATCGCCAGTGGTGCCAGTGCACTCTCTGGACTCACTGCACAGCATCCCCAGTGGTGCCAGTGCACTCTCTGGACTCACTGCACAGCATCCCCAGTGGTGCCTGTGCACTCTCTGGACTCACTGCACTGCATTCCCAGTGGTGCCAGTGCACTCTCTGGATTCACTGCACTGCATCCCCACTGGTGCCAGTGCACTCTCTGGAGTCACTGCACTGCATCCCCAGTGGTGCCAGTGCACTCTCTGGACTCAATGCAGTGTATCGCCAGTGGTGCCAGTGCATTCTCTGGACTAACTGCATTGAATCCCCAGTGTTGCCAGTGCACTCTCTGGACTCACTGCACTGCATCCCCAGTGGTGCCAGTGCACTCTCTGGACTCACTGCACTGCATCCCCAGTGTTGCCAGTGCATTCTCTGGACTAACTGCATTGAATCCCCACTGGTGCCAGTGCACTCTCTGGAGTCACTGCACTGCATCCCCAGTGGTGCCAGTGCACTCTCTGGACTCACTGCAGTGCATCCCCAGTGGTGCCAGTGCACTCTCTGGACTCAATGCAATGCATCCCTAGTGTTGCCAGTGCACTCTCTGGACTCACTGCACTGCATCCCCAGTGGTGCCAGTGCACTCTCTGGACTCACTGCACTGCATCCCCAGTGGTGCCAGTGCACTCTCTGGACTCACTGCACTGCATCCCCAGTGGTGCCAGTGCATTCTCTGGACTAACTGCATTGAATCCCCAGTGGTGCCAGTGCACTCTCTGGAGTCACTGCACTGCATCCCCAGTGGTGCCAGTGCACTCTCTGGATTCACTGCACTGCATCCCCACTGGTGCCAGTGCACTCTCTGGACTCACTGCACTGCATCCCCAGCGGTGCCAGTGCACTCTCTGGACTCACTGCACTGCATCCCCAATGGTGCCTGTGCACTCTATGGACTCAATGCAGTGCATTCCGAGGAGAGCCAGTGCACTCTCTGGACTCACTGCAGTGCATCCCGAGTGGTGCCAGTGCACTCTCTGGACTCACTGCACTGCATCCCCAGTGGTGCCAGTGCACTCTCTGGACTCACTGCAGTGCATCCCCTGTGGTGCCAGTGCACTCTGTGGACTCACTGCACTGCATCCCCAGTGGTGCCAGTGCACTCTCTGGACTCACTGCACTACATCCCCAGAGGTGCCAGTGCACTCTCTGGACTCACTGCAGTGCATCCGCAGTGGTGCCAGTGCACTCTCTGGACTCACTGCAGTGCATCCGCAGTGGTGCCAGTGCACTCTCTGGACTCACTGCAGTGCATCCCCAGTGGTGCCAGTGCACTCTCTGGACTCACTGCACTGCATTCCCTGTGGTGCCAGTGCACTCTCTGGACTCACTGCACTGCATCCCCAGTGGTGCCAGTGCACTCTCTGGACTCACTGCAGTGCATCCCAGTGGTGCCAGTGAACCCTCTGGACTCACTGCACTGCATCCCCAGTGGTGCCAGTGCACTCTCTGGACTCACTGCAGTGCATCCGAAGTGGTGCCAGTTCACTCTCTGGAGTCACTGCACTGCATCCCCAGTGGTGCCAGTGCACTCTCTGGACTCACTGCAGTGCATCCTCAGTGGTGCCAGTGCACTCTCTGGATTCACTGCACTGCATCCGCAGTGGTGCCAGTGCACTCTCTGGAGTCACTGCAGTGCATCCCCAGTGGTGGCAGTGCACTCTCTGGACTCACTGCAGTGCATCCCCAATGGTGCCAGTGCAGTCTCTGGACTCACTGCACTGCATCCCCAGTCGTGCCAGTGCAATCTCTGGACTCACTGCAGTGCATCCCCAGTGGTGCCAGTGCACTCTCTGTAGTCACTGCACTGCATCCCCAGTGGTGCCAGTGCACTCTCTGGACTCACTGCACTGCATCCCCAGTGTGCCAGTGCACTCTCTGGATTCACTGCACTGCATCCCCAGTGGTTCCAGTGCACTCTCTGGACTCACTGCAGTGCATCGCCACTGGTGCCAGTGCACTCTCTGGACTCACTGCACTGCATCCCCTGTGGGGGCAGTGCACTCTCTGGACTCACTGCACTGCATCCCCAGTGGTGCCATTGCACTCTATGGACTCACTGCACTGCATCCCCAGTGGTGCCAGTGCACTCTCTGGATTCACTGCACTGCATCCCCAGTGGTGCCAGTGCACTCTCTGGACTCACTGCAGTGCATCCTCAGTGGTGCCAGTGCATTCTCTAGATTCACTGCACTGCATCCGCAGTCGTGCCAGTGCACTCTCTGGACTCACTGCAGTGCATCCCCAGTGGTGCCAGTGCACTCTCTGGACTCACTGCAGTGCATCCCCTGTGGTGCCAGTGCACTCTCTGGACTCACTGCACTGCATCGCCAGTGGTGCCAGTGCACTCTCTGGACTCACTGCACTGCATCCCCAGAGGTGCCAGTGCACTCTCTGCACTCACTGCGCTGCATCCCCAGTGGTGCCAGTGCACTCTCTGGACTCACTGCGCTGCATCACCAGTGGTGACAGAGCACTCTCTGGACTCACTGCACTGCATCCCCAGTGGTGCCAGTGCACTCTCTGGACTCACTGCACAGCATCCCCAGTGGTGCCAGTGCACTCTCTGGACTCACTGCAGTGCATCCCCAGTGGTGCCTGTGCACTCTCTGGACTCAATGCAGTGCATTCCGAGGAGTGCCTGTGCACTCTCTGGACTCACCGCAATGCATCCCTAGTGTTGCCAGTGCACTCTTTCGTCTCACTGCACTGCATTCCCAAGGTGCCAGTGCACTCTCTGGACTCACTGCACTGCATCCCCAGTGGTGCCAGTGCACTCTCTGGAGTCACTGCACTGCATCCCCAAGGTGCCAGTGCAGTCTCTGGACTCACTGCACTGCATCCCCAGTGGTGCCAGTGCACTCTCTGGACTCACTGCACTGCATCCCCAGTGGTGCCAGTGCACTCTCTCGACTCACTGCAGTGCATCCCCAGTGGTGCCAGTGCACTCTCTGGACTCACTGCGCTGCATCCCCAGTGGTGCCAGTGCACTCTCTGGACTCACTGCACTGCATCCCCAGTGTTGCCAGTGCACTCTCTGGACTCACTGCACTGCATCCCCAGTGGTTCCAGTGCACTCTCTGGACTCACTGCACTGCATCCCCAGTGGTGCCAGTGCACTCTCTGGAGTCACTGCGCTGCATCCCCAGTGGTGACAGAGCACTCTCTGGACTCACTGCAGTGCATCGCCAGTGGTGCCAGTGCACTCTCTGGACTCACTGCACAGCATCCCCAGTGGTGCCAGTGCACTCTCTGGACTCACTGCACTGCATCCCCAGTGGTGCCTGTGCACTCTCTGGACTCACTGCACTGCATTCCCAGTGGTGCCAGTGCACTCTCTGGATTCACTGCACTGCATCCCCACTGGTGCCAGTGCACTCTCTGGAGTCACTGCACTGCATCCCCAGTGGTGCCAGTGCACTCTCTGGACTCAATGCAGTGTATCGCCAGTGGTGCCAGTGCATTCTCTGGACTAACTGCATTGAATCCCCACTGGTGCCAGTGCACTCTCTGGACTCACTGCACTGCATCCCCAGTGGTGCCAGTGCACTCTCTGGACTCACTGCACTGCATCCCCAGTGTTGCCAGTGCATTCTCTGGACTAACTGCATTGAATCCCCACTGGTGCCAGTGCACTCTCTGGAGTCACTGCACTGCATCCCCAGTGGTGCCAGTGCACTCTCTGGACTCACTGCAGTTCATCCCCAGTGGTGCCAGTGCACTCTCTGGACTCACTGCAGTGCATCCCCAGTGGTGCCAGTGCACTCTCTGGACTCACTGCAGTGCATCCCCAGTGGTGCCAGTGCACTCTCTGGATTCATTGCACTGCATCCCCAGTGGTGCCAGTGCACTCTCTGGACTCACTGCACTGCATCCCCAGTGTGCCAGTGCACTCTCTGGATTCACTGCAGTGCATCCCCAGTGGTTCCAGTGCACTCTCTGGACTCACTGCAGTGCATCCCTAATGTTGCCAGTGTACTCTCTGGACTCACTGTAATGCATCCCCAGTGGTGCCAGTGCACTCTCTGGACTCACTGCACTGCATCCCCAGTGGTGCCAGTGCACTCTCTGGACTCACTGCACTGCATCCCCACTGGTGCCTGTGCACTCTCTGGATTCACTGCACTGCATCCCCAGTGGTGCCAGTGCACTCTCTGGAGTCACTGCAGTGCATCCCCAAGGTGCCAGTACACTCTCTGGACTCACTGCAGTGCATCCCCAGTGGTGCCAGTGCACTCTCTGGATTCACTGCAGTTCATCCCCAGTGGTGCCAGCGCACTCTCTGGACTCACTGCACTGCATCCCCAGTGGTGCCAGTGCACTCTCTGGACTCACTGCGCTGCATCCCCAGTGGTGCCAGTGCACTCTCTGGACTCACTGCACTGCATCCCCAATGGCGCCAGTGCACTCTATGGACTCACTGCGCTGCATCCCCAGTGGTGCCAGTGTACTCTCTGGATTCAATGCACTGCATCCCCAAGGTGCCAGTGCACTCTCTGGACTCACTGCACTGCATCCCCAAGGTGCCAGTGCACTCTCTGGACTCACTGCACTGCATCCCCAGTGGTGCCAGTGCACTCTCTGGACTCACTGCAGTGCATCCCCAGTGGTGCCAGTGCACTCTCTGGATTCACTGCACTGCATCCGCAGTGGTGCCAGTGCACTCTCTGGACTCACTGTAGTGCATCCCCAGTGGTGCCAGTGCACTCTCTGGACTCACTGCACTGCATCCCCAGTGGTGCCAGTGCACTCTCTGGATTCAATGCACTGCATCCCCAGTGGTGCCAGTGCACTCTCTGGACTCACTGCACTGCATCACCAGTGGTGCCAGTGCACTCTCTGGACTCACTGCACTGCATTCCCAGAGGTGCCAGTGCACTCTCTGGATTCATTGCACTGAATCCCCAGTGGTGCCAGTGCACTCTCTGGACTCACTGCACTGCATCCCCAGTGGTGCCAGTGTGCTCTCTGGACTCACTGCACTGCATCCCCAGTGGTGCCAGTGCACTCTATGGGCTCACTGCACTGCATCCCCTGTGGTGCCAGTGCACTCTCTGGACTCACTGCAGTGCATCCCCAGTGGTACCAGTGCACTCTCTGGACTCACTGCAGTGCATCCCCAGTGGTGCCAGTGCACTCTCTGGACTCACTGCCCTGCATCCCCAGTGGTGCCAGTGCACTCTCTGGACTCACTGCACTGCATCCCCAGTGGTGCCAGTGCACTCTCTGGATTCACTGCAGTGCATCCCCAGTGGTGCCAGTGCACTCTCTGGATTCACTGCACTGCATCCCCAGTGGTGCCAGTGCACTCTCTGGACTCACTGCAGTGCATCCCCAGTGTTGCCAGTGCATTCTCTGGACTCACTGCAGTGCATCCCCAGTGGTGCCAGTGCACTCTCTGGAATCACTGCAGTGCATCCCCAGTGTTGCCAGTGCATTCTCTGGACTCACTGCAGTGCATCCCCAGTGGTGCCAGTGCACTCTCTGGAATCACTGCAGTGCATCCCCAGTGGTGCCAGTGCACTCTCTGAAGTCACTGCAGTGCATCCCCAGTGGTGCCAGTGCACTCTCTGGACTCACTGCACTGCATCCCCAGTGGTTCCAGTGCACTCTCTGGACTCACTGCACTGCATCCCCAGTGGTGCCAGTGCACTCTCTGGAGTCACTGCGCTGCATCCCCAGTGGTGACAGAGCACTCTCTGGACTCACTGCAGTGCATCGCCAGTGGTGCCAGTGCACTCTCTGGACTCACTGCACAGCATCCCCAGTGGTGCCAGTGCACTCTCTGGACTCACTGCACTGCATCCCCAGTGGTGCCTGTGCACTCTCTGGACTCACTGCACTGCATTCCCAGTGGTGCCAGTGCACTCTCTGGATTCACTGCACTGCATCCCCACTGGTGCCAGTGCACTCTCTGGAGTCACTGCACTGCATCCCCAGTGGTGCCAGTGCACTCTCTGGACTCAATGCAGTGTATCGCCAGTGGTGCCAGTGCATTCTCTGGACTAACTGCATTGAATCCCCACTGGTGCCAGTGCACTCTCTGGACTCACTGCACTGCATCCCCAGTGGTGCCAGTGCACTCTCTGGACTCACTGCACTGCATCCCCAGTGTTGCCAGTGCATTCTCTGGACTAACTGCATTGAATCCCCACTGGTGCCAGTGCACTCTCTGGAGTCACTGCACTGCATCCCCAGTGGTGCCAGTGCACTCTCTGGACTCACTGCAGTTCATCCCCAGTGGTGCCAGTGCACTCTCTGGACTCACTGCAGTGCATCCCCAGTGGTGCCAGTGCACTCTCTGGACTCACTGCAGTGCATCCCCAGTGGTGCCAGTGCACTCTCTGGATTCATTGCACTGCATCCCCAGTGGTGCCAGTGCACTCTCTGGACTCACTGCACTGCATCCCCAGTGTGCCAGTGCACTCTCTGGATTCACTGCAGTGCATCCCCAGTGGTTCCAGTGCACTCTCTGGACTCACTGCAGTGCATCCCTAATGTTGCCAGTGTACTCTCTGGACTCACTGTAATGCATCCCCAGTGGTGCCAGTGCACTCTCTGGACTCACTGCACTGCATCCCCAGTGGTGCCAGTGCACTCTCTGGACTCACTGCACTGCATCCCCACTGGTGCCTGTGCACTCTCTGGATTCACTGCACTGCATCCCCAGTGGTGCCAGTGCACTCTCTGGAGTCACTGCAGTGCATCCCCAAGGTGCCAGTACACTCTCTGGACTCACTGCAGTGCATCCCCAGTGGTGCCAGTGCACTCTCTGGATTCACTGCAGTTCATCCCCAGTGGTGCCAGCGCACTCTCTGGACTCACTGCACTGCATCCCCAGTGGTGCCAGTGCACTCTCTGGACTCACTGCGCTGCATCCCCAGTGGTGCCAGTGCACTCTCTGGACTCACTGCACTGCATCCCCAATGGCGCCAGTGCACTCTATGGACTCACTGCGCTGCATCCCCAGTGGTGCCAGTGTACTCTCTGGATTCAATGCACTGCATCCCCAAGGTGCCAGTGCACTCTCTGGACTCACTGCACTGCATCCCCAAGGTGCCAGTGCACTCTCTGGACTCACTGCACTGCATCCCCAGTGGTGCCAGTGCACTCTCTGGACTCACTGCAGTGCATCCCCAGTGGTGCCAGTGCACTCTCTGGATTCACTGCACTGCATCCGCAGTGGTGCCAGTGCACTCTCTGGACTCACTGTAGTGCATCCCCAGTGGTGCCAGTGCACTCTCTGGACTCACTGCACTGCATCCCCAGTGGTGCCAGTGCACTCTCTGGATTCAATGCACTGCATCCCCAGTGGTGCCAGTGCACTCTCTGGACTCACTGCACTGCATCACCAGTGGTGCCAGTGCACTCTCTGGACTCACTGCACTGCATTCCCAGAGGTGCCAGTGCACTCTCTGGATTCATTGCACTGAATCCCCAGTGGTGCCAGTGCACTCTCTGGACTCACTGCACTGCATCCCCAGTGGTGCCAGTGTGCTCTCTGGACTCACTGCACTGCATCCCCAGTGGTGCCAGTGCACTCTATGGGCTCACTGCACTGCATCCCCTGTGGTGCCAGTGCACTCTCTGGACTCACTGCAGTGCATCCCCAGTGGTACCAGTGCACTCTCTGGACTCACTGCAGTGCATCCCCAGTGGTGCCAGTGCACTCTCTGGACTCACTGCCCTGCATCCCCAGTGGTGCCAGTGCACTCTCTGGACTCACTGCACTGCATCCCCAGTGGTGCCAGTGCACTCTCTGGATTCACTGCAGTGCATCCCCAGTGGTGCCAGTGCACTCTCTGGATTCACTGCACTGCATCCCCAGTGGTGCCAGTGCACTCTCTGGACTCACTGCAGTGCATCCCCAGTGTTGCCAGTGCATTCTCTGGACTCACTGCAGTGCATCCCCAGTGGTGCCAGTGCACTCTCTGGAATCACTGCAGTGCATCCCCAGTGGTGCCAGTGCACTCTCTGAAGTCACTGCAGTGCATCCCCAGTGGTGCCAGTGCACTCTCTGGACTCACTGCACTGCATCCCCAGTGGTGCCAGTGCACTCTCTGGACTCACTGCACTGCATCCCCAGTGTTGCCAGTACACTCTCTGGATTCACTGCACTGCATCCCCAGTGGTGCCAGTATTCTTGAAGAATTTAAAGGAAAAGAAGAAAAGAAGAAGAAGAAGAAGAAGGAAAGAAGAAGAAGAAAAAGAAGAAGAAGAAGAAGAAGGAGAAGAAGAAGAAGAAGAAGAGGGGGAAAAGAAGAAGAAGAAGAAGAAGAAGAAGAAGGAGAAGAAGGAGAAGAAGAAGAAGAGGGGGAAAAGAAGAAGAAGAAGAAGAAGAAGAAGGAGAAGAAGGAGAAGAAGGAGAAGAAGAAGAAGAAGAAGAAGGAGAAGAAGGAGAAGAAGAAGAAGAAGAAGGAGAAGAAGGAGAAGAAGAAGGAGAAGAAGAAGAAGAAGAAGAAGAAGAAGAAGAAGAAGAAGAAGAAGAAGAAGAAGAAGAAGAAGAAGAAGAAGAAGAAGAAGAAGAAGAAGAAGAAGAAGAAGAAGAGGAAGAGGAAGAAGAAGAAGAAGAAGAAGAAGAAGAAGAAGAAGAAGAAGAAGAAGAAGAAGAAGAAGAAGAAGAAGAAGAAGAAGAAGAAGAAGAAGAAGAAGAAGAAGAAGAAGAAGAAGAAAAGAAGAAGAAGAAGAAGAAGAAGAAGAAAAGACGAAGAAGAAGAAGAAGAAGAAGAAGGAAGAAGAAGAAGAAGCAGAAGAAGAAGCAGAAGAAGCAGAAGAAGAAGAAGAAGCAGAAGCAGAAGAAGCAGAAGAAGCAGAAGAAGCAGAAGAAGCAGAAGAAGCAGAAGGTGTCCCACAAGCCACGTACTAGTTCCATAACACAGTTTATATAATTTTTTTTTTTCCCTCTCGGTGACCAGGACCCTCCCCAGTTTCCCAATTGACCGGGTAATCCAGGTTCACAATCTATCTGGTTCTTCACAGAAAATACACAGCTGCTGGCCTGTTACAAGTCAATTTTCTTTTTTTCTTGACTGTTTTCCTCTTTGAGGTGGTAATGTTTCTTACACCGTGATTTCCACCCAATTGCTCTAAGGATTCTGGTTGTCTGCATTTTACAAGGTTGTCTGTGAAGCTTTCTTATCACTGCAAGCATATCTCAGTACCACCTTCCTTCCCTCTAAACGATGTAACTCTGTGCAAAAACATTTTTATTCCCACAACCTTGATCCCCTTACCCTAAAATCCTTATTCCCTTTAACCCTAACAACTCTAACCACAACCCTAACCCTTCATATCAACCCCCCAACGCTAATGACACTGACTAATGATCCAAACCCCAAACTGCCCCTAACCCCAGGCAACTGACAAAGAAACTGACACATAGCTGAAAACTACAAAAAAGGCAAAACCCTGGATACACACCCCAAATCACAAACACGTGACCAAAATGCTACAGAAAAGCCCCAGACGCAGGCCCCAAGCACTACAGCTAGGCCCCAGAAGCTCAAGACACATCCCAAAGCCAAAATGCAAGCCCCAAACGCTACAGAAAAGCCCCCAAACACCAGACGCAGGCTGCAGAAGTCTACAAGCAGGCCCCAACCACACCCGGATGCAGACCCCAACTGTCCACAAGCAGCTCCCAACCCCCCCCCATGAACTGGACCCCACCCCACCCAGATGCAGGCCCCAGACCCAGCCCCCACGCCCCAGACTCTGGCCCCAAAGGTGTACAACCAGCTCCCAAATGTCCCCCTCAAAGGGAGGCTCCAAAGCCCGCCAGAAGACCCTAGAGTGTACAAGCAGCTCCCAACCCCCCCAGCACAGGCCCCAACCCCCCCCAGACACAGGCCCCAAAGGTGTCCAAGCAACTCCCCACCCTCCCCAGAGGCACACCCCAAAGGTGTACAAACAGCCCCAACCCCCCAAGACCCAGACCCCTACAGTGTACAAGCAGCTCCCACCCCCCCCGCAAGGCAGGCCCTAACAGTGTACAAGCAGCTCCCACCCCCCCCCCCCAGACGCAGGCCCCACCAAAGGTGTACAAGCAGGCCCCTACAGTATACAAGCAGCTCACAACCACCCCCCCCAGAGGCAGGCCCCAACCCCCTCCAGATGCAAGCCCCAAAGGTGTACAAGCAGCTCCCAACCCCCTCCAGATGCAGATCCCTACATTGTACAAGCAGCTCCCAACACCTGCCCCCAAACGCAAGCCCATACTGTGTACAAGCAGCTCCCAACCCCCACAGATACAGATCCCTACATTGTAGGAGCAGCTTCCAACCCCCCCAGATGCAGGCCCTGACCCCCCCCCCAGCCACAGTCCCCAAAGGTGTACAAGCAACTCCCAACCCCCCCCCCAGATGCAAGCCCCAAAGGTGTACAAGCAGCTCCACACCCCCCCAAGTCACTGGCCCCAAAAGCCTAAATATATGCCAAGAAAGTATTAATGCAAGTGCCAAATGCTACAGACAGGCCCAAAAGCACAGGCCCCAGATGCTCGAGGCCGAGATGTAACTTGGCTTTCTGAATTACTGGAAAGCGGCTTTCATTCTCAGCGAGGTGTGCGCAGGCTACACAGGATGGGGCTTCAGGCACCTCTTCACCTGTGGAAACACACTGCCATCAGGCACTGCCATGCCAGACAAGCTTTTTCTGTTAAAACACCCTTCTCAGATGCCCTGTGGCATTCTAGTGACCTGCTTAGCTCCGATTCTAAAGACTAACGTCACAGCCCACCTTGCCTGTGGCACCTGATGAACAGAAGAGAAAGCAACCATACCGTTTGGAAACCGTCACTGCACGTGCTGCTCCTTGATGCTCTGTAACCTCTTCTCAAATCCTCAGCCACTTCTGTGTAGAGCCTGCCATGACACCTGAAAAGCAAAATGGATACCCTTCGCAGTCACCTTGCGCAACTTGGCCATTCCGCTCCAACCCCACTCACGACCAGCCTGCCCTTCTCGTGCTGCTCTTCAGAGTGCAGCTTGGCCCCTCTGAGTCTGTGCAAGGCACCTGCGAAAGAAAAAGAAAAGCATAGGCCGCGGCAGCATCCAAAGCCACAGCACAGCTAGGACAGGTACTCTCATCTGCTCCCTTACTCTGCCAACTCACCTGCCCTCGAGGCAGATGCTTCCATCTGCTCTCTTAAGCTCTTATATTTTAACATTGTATGTGGTTTGGTTTTTTAAGTTAAACAAGTTTAATTTAGAAAGTTATACATGTACTTAAACATCATGAATTATATTTACAAAACATCCTACCTTTATATCCAAAGTGATATCAAGAAATGCCTCATATGTATCCGAAACTGCTTTGCAATTCAAGCACTTCAGTGGAAGCAAAATATAAATGCTTAACAATATGTGGAGGAGACTAACTGTCCAAATTCAAGTTGTCGATAGATACTACTTTAGACAAGCTGCAGACTGCTTTACTACCGACAAAAGACACAGATCAGTTCTAAGGACAGGAATATTTTTAAAAGTACCTCTTGATCTTAGAAATCCTCCAAATATTTGATGAATGATGGTGGTAGCTTGAGAAGATCTGTCCAATCTGGAAATAAATTATAATCAGACCTCAGAAGATTTAAGGCACACAGTTAACTCTTCAAAGAGTTTTATGAAAACCAAGGATGACGTAGACTTTCAGTTTTGATAGTAAATAAAGGACTACAAGGTGCTAGAGAACGTATAAAAGTGAATTTGTTTATGCTGACTTGGTGCTTCCATTCAAGCACGCTTCCTGCATAGCATCGACAGTATAGCGCAAGAACTCGTGTGCGTCTTCTTGACTGCCAAAACGGAAATGTTGTCCTATTGCTAAATAAGAAGATGATAGTATTTACCTCATTTAAAAATGAAATAATTCTCGTATTTCTAAAATCTCTCTTCTTTATAGTGTTAAAACCATTTATACACATCAAATAATTATTTGAAGATTACAAGATACTGAAAAAGAAACACATCTGAAGCCACTTACGACTGAGGTTATTGATAACACGCGTAGGCTCGATAGCATCAACAGTGCAACGCAGGGCCTGGTTAATGTGAGTCTCCATCATGCACATCATGCAAAAATCTTGTTCACGACCTGAAGAGTGAAAGAAGAAAGCATCCCAGTCTAGCGAAACAGACATAACTACAAACAAACATATAAGTAACATTTAAACTATAGATACAGTATCCACTCTCCTTGTCCCAACAGTCTCGTAACATTTCATTTCACACAACTTTATAGAATAAAAATATCCATTAAGCTTGTGTTCAAGTGCATTTTGTGATGAGAAATCTAAAAGACTACTGCAAAGTCACGTTTGTGAAGGCTGACAGGAATGTGAACTCCACAGGCTGCAAAATATATGAGGAAAGAATATTTGACATTGATGATACAGCATTAAGAGAATGTGGGTTATTTTCAGCACAGTGCTGTCAGGTGAGCTTCATGATACAGAGCTACGAGTCCTTTGGGAGAAAGGAAAAACTAAAGTAATGTATGTAATAGTACTTCTGCCCTCCTTTTTTCAACAGGATTCTTAACTGAAACAATTTCTATATACAGGAAGAAAACAGTTAAATTTCTAGGTATCGATACAAAGATACCAGCCTAAAAAGCATACACGTTTAGTACAACATTTAGTTTATAGTACAACATTTTATTTAGAACAAAATCAGTCTAGATTTTAATACAGTCCCACAAAAAAATCTAGTCATGTTCATAACAGCTCATATTGCTTTCTAGGTTTTTTTTTTGTTTGTTTGTTTTTTTAATTGGTTCAACAACGAACAGACCATTTATTGTAGTGCATTATGGAACCTAGGCTGTGAAGACTAAAGACCTATGATGCCAACATCCTAAATTTTATTGCCTTTCTAGCAGCAGGAAGCCCAAATAGCCCAAATGCCAAATGTTCATTAAATGCATTCCTGTCCAATGCACTTCATTATTCCCATGAAGCAAGAAAAGATCCTTTTAAAAAAACAAACAAACAAACAAACAAAAAAACCACATGGTGCATTAAACGCACTCCATATGCTATTCTGAGCCCACTGCTAACACAATGCTCAAAGCCAGCTTCTACAGGTAAAATCAGGCAAGTAACTTTGTCTCACAGAATCACTGCTGTTCTTTCACCTTCAGAGCTATCCAACAGATTTAAAATACTGTTAGAAAGTACTCACATGACTGGCTGTGCTCAAGAGAAAGCATGTAATTGGCAAGTGGGGGGGTGTAGGTCAAACACTGTAGAGTAGCATTAAGAAAGCGTGTGTTGCCAAGATTGTACAGGCCAACTCCAACACTTTGTGTTTCTTGCCAATCCATACGTATCTTCTCAGGTGGAAAAAGAATCCTTTGTGGCGGAGCAAGTCCATCAGTAACAACTGCAAGAAAGTTATATTTAAAAAGAGATTTTGTTTGTTTGTTTCTAAGAAAGGCATTAGGTATATATAGGTATAGTAAATATATAAAGTATATATAGGTATAGTAAAAATACTATTCTGCGGGAGCACCTAGAGGAACTAGCTACAATCCAAAACAGAAAAACTTATTGCAGACAGCTTTAATACCGCCAAATTCAAATTGGCTGGTCAGCACAACGTTTTGGGAAAAAAAAAGTTTAGTCAACCATTTTAATTTTTCTAAGGCAAGTCTAACTGCCATCCTGTTTTTAGTATCTAAAGCCAAGTTCCTCTCCATCTATAATCTTTAACCTGATTACCTCAACTACTGCTTTTTTCCTTATTATAACTTAAACCACAAACTTAGACTTGAAATTATATGGTAATAAATGCAAGGACAATGTAAAAACAAATAACTAGGAATGACGGTACCCCTACAAATATCAGATCTTTTCCTGAGCAATGTTAGCATTCAAAAACCTGTGAATAATGGAAGCTGTGAATAGCAACAATAAAACGCTTTTCTTTGCAAAAGAGTCCCCAGTGGTGCCAGTGCACTCTCTGGACTCACTGCAGTGTATCCCCAGTGGTGCCAGTGCACTCTCTGGACTCACTGCACTGCATCCCCAGTCGTGCCAGTGCAATCTCTGGACTCACTGCAGTGCATCCCCAGTGGTGCCAGTGCACTCTCTGGACTCACTGCAGTGCATCCCCAGTGGTGCCAGTGTACTCTCTGGACTCAATGCACTGCATCCCCAGTGGTGCCTGTGCACTCTCTGGACTCAATGCACTGCATTCCCAAGGTGCCAGTGCACTCTCTGGACTCACTGCACTGCATCCCCAATGGTGCCTGTGCACTCTCTGGACTCACTGCAGTGCATTCCGAGGAGTGCCAGTGCACTCTCTGGACTCACTGCAATGCATCCCTAGTGGTGCCAGTGCACTCCCTGGACTCACTGCACTGCATCCCCAGTGTTGCCAGTGCATTCTCTGGACTAACTGCATTGAATCCCAAGTGGTGCCAGTGCACTCTCTGGACTCACTGCACTGCATCCCCAGTGGTGCCAGTGCACTCTCTGGACTCACTGCACTGCATCCCCAAGGTGCCAGTGCACTCTCTGGACTCAATGCAGTGCATTCCGAGGAGTGCCAGTGCACTCTCTGGACTCACTGCAGTGCATCCCCAGTGGTGCCAGTGCACTCTCTGGACTCACTGCACTGCATCCCCAGTGGTGCCAGTGCACTCTCTGGACTCACTGCAGTGCATCACCTGTGGTGCCAGTGCACTCTGTGGACTCACTGCACTGCATCCCCAGTGGTGCCAGTGCACTCTCTGGACTCACTGCACTGCATCCCCAGAGGTGCCAGTGCACTCTCTGGACTCACTGCACTGCATGCCCGGTGGCGCCAGTGCACTCTCTGGAGTCACTGCAGTGAATCCCCAGCGGTGACAGTGCACTCTCTGGATTCACTGCACTGCATCCCAAATGGTGCCAGTGCACTCTCTGGACTCACTGCACTGCATCCCCAGTAGTGCCAGTGCACTCTCTGGAGTCACTGCACTGCATCCCCAGTGGTGCCAGTGCACTCTCTGGACTCACTGCACTGCATCCCCAGTGGTGCCAGTGCACTCTCTGGATTCCCTGCACTGCATCCCCAGTGGTGCCAGTGCACTCTCTGGACTCACTGCACTGCATCTCCAGTGGTGCCAGTGCACTCTCTGGACTCACTGCACTGCATTCCCAGTGGTGGCAGTGCACTCTCTGGACTCACTGCAGTGTATCCCCAGTGGTGCCAGCGCACTCTCTGGACTCACTGCACTGCATCCCCAGTGGTGCCAGCGCACTCTCTGGACTCACTGCAGTGCATCCCCAGTGGTGCTAGTGCACTCTCTGGACTCACTGCAGTGCATCACCAGTGGTGCCAGCGCACTCTCTGGACTCACTGCACTGCATCCCCAGTGGTGCCAGTGCACTCTCTGCACTCACTGCGCTGCATCCCCAGTGGTGCCAGTGCACTCTCTGGACTCACTGCACTGCATCTCCAGTGGTGCCAGTGCACTCTCTGGACTCACTGCACTGCATCCCCAGTGGTGCCAGCGCACTCTCTGGACTCACTGCCCTGCATCCCCATGGTGCCAGTGCCCTCTCTGGACTCAATGCACTACATACCCAAGGTGCCAGTTCACTCTCTGGACTCACTGCACTGCATACCCAGTGGTGCCAGTGCACTCTCTGGACTCACTGCAGTGCATGCCAAGTGTTGCAAGTGCACTCTCTGGACTCACCGCACTGCATCCCCAGTGGTGCCAGTGCACTCTCTGGACTCACTGCACTGCATCCCCAGTGGTGCCAGTGCACTCTATGGGCTCACTGCACTGCATCCCCTGAGGTGCCAGTGCACTCTCTGGACTCACTGCAGTGCATCCCCAGTGGTGCCAGTGCACTCTCTGGAGTCACTGCAGTGCATCCTCAGTGGTGCCAGTGCACTCTCTGGACTCACTGCACTGCATCCCCAGAGGTGCCAGTGCACTCTATGGACTCACTGCACTGCATCCCCAGTGGTGCCAGTGCACTCTCTGGACTCAGTGCAGTGCATCCCCAGTGGTGCCAGTGAACCCTCTGGACTCACTGCACTGCATCCCCAGTGGTGCCAGTGCACTCTCTGGACTCACTGCAGTGCATCCGAAGTGGTGCCAGTGCACTCTCTGGATTCACTGCACTGCATCCGCAGTGGAGCCAGTGCACTCTCTGGAGTCACTGCAGTGCATCACCAGTGGTGCCAGTGCAGTCTCTGGACTCACTGAAGTGCATCCCCAATGGTGCCAGTGCAGTCTCTGGACTCACTGCACTGCATCCCCAGTCGTGCCAGTGCAATCTCTGGACTCACTGCAGTGCATCCCCAGTGGTGCCACTGCCCTCTCTGGACTCACTGCACTGCATCCCCAGTGGTGCCAGTGCACTCTCTGGACTCACTGCACTGCATCCCCAGTGTGCCAGTGCACTCTCTGGATTCACTGCAGTGCATCCCCAGTGGTTCCAGTGCACTCTCTGGACTCACTGCAGTGCATCGCCACTGGTGCCAGTGCACTCTCTGGACTCACTGCAATGCATCCCCTGTGGTGGCAGTGCACTCTCTGGACTCACTGCACTGCATCCCCAGTGGTGCCATTGCACTCTATGGACTCACTGCAGTGCATCCCCAGTGGTGCCAGTGCACTCTCTGGATTCACTGCACTGCATCCCCAGTGGTGCCAGTGCACTCTCTGGACTCACTGCAGTGCATCCTCAGTGGTGCCAGTGCACTCTCTGGATTCACTGCACTGCATCCCCAGTGGTGCCAGTGCACTCTCTGGACTCACTGCAGTGCATCCCCAGTGGTGCCAGTGCACTCTCTGGACTCACTGCAGTGCATCCCCAATGGTGCCAGTGCAGTCTCTGGACTCACTGCACTGCATCCCCAGTCGTGCCAGTGCAATCTCTGGACTCACTACAGTGCATCCCCAGTGGTGCCACTGCCCTCTCTGGACTCACTGCACTGCATCCCCAGTGGTGCCAGTGCACTCTCTGGAGTCACTGCACTGCATCCCCAGTGGTGCCAGTGCACTCTCTGGACTCACTGCACTGCATACCCAGTGGTGCCAGTGCACTCTCTGGAGTCACTGCAGTGCATCCTCAGTGGTGCCAGCGCACTCTCTGGACTCACTGCACTGCATCCCCAGTGGTGACAGTGCACTCTCTGGACTCACTGCAGTGCATCCCCAGTGGTGCCAGTGCACTCTCTGGACTCAATGCACTGCATTCCCAGTGTTGCCAGTGCATTCTCTGGACTAACTGCATTGAATCCCCAGTGGTGCCAGTGCACTCTCTGGACTCACTGCAGTGCATCCCCAGTGGTGCCAGTGCACTCTCTGGATTCACTGCACTGCATCCCCACTGGTGCCAGTGCACTCTCTGGACTCACTGCACTGCATCCCCAGTGGTGCCAGTGCACTCTCTGGACTCACTGCAGTGCATCCCCAGTGGTGCCAGTGCACTCTCTGGATTCACTGCACTGCATCCCCAGTGGTGCCAGTGCACTCTCTGGGCTCACTGCACTGCATGCCCAGTGGTGCCAGTGCACTCTCTGGATTCACTGCACTGCATCCCCAGTGGTGCCAGTGCACTCACTGGACTCACTGCACTGCATCCCCAGTGGTGCCAGTGCACTCTCTGGATTCATTGCACTGCATCCCCAGTGGTGCCAGTGCACTCTCTGGACTCACTGCAGTGCATCGCCAGTGGTGCCAGTGCACTCTCTGGACTCAATGCAATGCATCCCTAGTGTTGCCAGTGCACTCTCTGGACTCACTGCACTGCATCCCCAGTGGTGCCAGTGCACTCTCTGGACTCACTGCAGTGCATTCCCAGTGGTGCCAGTGCACTCTCTGGACTCACTGCACTGCATCCCCAGTGGTGCCAGTGCACTCTCTGGACTCACTGCACTGCATTCCCTGTGGTGCCAGTGCACTCTCTGGACTCACTGCACTGCATCCCCAGTGGTGCCAGTGCACTCTGTGGACTCACTGCACTGCATCCCAAGTGGTGCCAGTGAACCCTCTGGACTCACTGCACTGCATCCCCAGTGGTGCCAGTGCACTCTCTGGACTCACTGCAGTGCATCCGAAGTGGTGCCAGTGCACTCTCTGGATTCACTGCACTGCATCCGCAGTCGTGCCAGTGCACTCTCTGGAGTCACTGCAGTGCATCCCCAGTGGTGCCAGTGCAGTCTCTGGACTCACTGCAGTGCATCTCCAATGGTGCCAGTGCAGTCTCTGGACTCACTGCACTGCATCCCCAGTCGTGCCAGTGCAATCTCTGGACTCACTGCAGTGCATCCCCAGTGGTGCCACTGCCCTCTCTGGACTCACTGCACTGCATCCCCAGTGGTGCCAGTGCACTCTCTGGACTCACTGCACTGCATCCCCAGTGGTGCCTGTGCACTCTCTGGACTCACTGCACTGCATCCCCAGTGGTGCCAGTACACTCTATGGGCTCACTGCACTGCATCCCCTGAGGTGCCATTGCACTCTATGGACTCACTGCAGTGCATCCCCAGTGGTGCCAGTGCACTCTCTGGAGTCACTGCACTGCATCCCCAGTGGTGCCTGTGCACTCTCTGGACTCACTGCGCTGCATCGCGAGTGGTGCCAGTGCACTCTCTGGACTCACTGCACTGCATCCCCAGTGGTGCCAGTGCACTCTCTGGATTCAATGCACTGCATCCCCAGTGGTGCCAGTGCACTCTCTGGACTCACTGCAGTGCATCCCCAGTGGTGCCAGTGCACTCTCTGTACTCACTGCACTGCATCCCCAGAGGTGCCAGTGCACTCTCTGGATTCATTGCACTGCATCCCCAGTGGTGCCAGTGCACTCTCTGGATTCATTGCACTGAATCCCCACTGGTGCCAGTGCACTCTCTGGACTCACTGCACTGCATCCCCAGTGGTGCCAGTGCACTCTCTGGACTCACTGCACTGCATCCCCAGTGGTGCCAGTGCACTCTCTGGACTCACTGCACTACATCCCCAGTGGTGCCAGTGCACTCTATGGGCTCACTGCACTGCATCCCCTGTGGTGCCAGTGCACTCTCTGGACTCACTGCAGTGCATCCCCAGTGGTACCAGTGCACTCTCTGGACTCACTGCAGTGCATCCCCAGTGGTGCCAGTGCACTCTCTGGACTCACTGCACTGCATCCCCAGTGGTGCTAGTGCACTCTCTGGACTCAATGCACTGCATCCCCAGTGGTGCCAGTGCACTCTCTGGACTCACTGCACTGCATCCCAGTGGTGCCAGTGCACTCTCTGTAGTCACTGCAGTGCATTCCCAGTGGTGCCAGTGCACTCTCTGGACTCACTGCACTGCATCCCCAGTGGTGCCAGTGCACTCTCTGGACTCACTGCATTGTATCCCCAGGGGTGCCAGTGCACTCTCTGGAGTCACTGCAGTGCATCCCCAGTGGTGCCAGTGCACTCTGTGGACTCACTGCACTGCATCCCCAAGGTGCCTGTGCACTCTCTGGACTCACTGCACTGCATCCCCAGTGGTGCCAGTACACTCTATGGGCTCACTGCACTGCATCCCCTGAGGTGCCATTGCACTCTATGGACTCACTGCAGTGCATCCCCAGTGGTGCCAGTGCACTCTCTGGAGTCACTGCACTGCATCCCCAGTGGTGCCTGTGCACTCTCTGGACTCACTGCGCTGCATCGCGAGTGGTGCCAGTGCACTCTCTGGACTCACTGCACTGCATCCCCAGTGGTGCCAGTGCACTCTCTGGATTCAATGCACTGCATCCCCAGTGGTGCCAGTGCACTCTCTGGACTCACTGCAGTGCATCCCCAGTGGTGCCAGTGCACTCTCTGTACTCACTGCACTGCATCCCCAGAGGTGCCAGTGCACTCTCTGGATTCATTGCACTGCATCCCCAGTGGTGCCAGTGCACTCTCTGGATTCATTGCACTGAATCCCCAGTGGTGCCAGTGCACTCTCTGGACTCACTGCACTGCATCCCCAGTGGTGCCAGTGCACTCTCTGGACTCACTGCACTGCATCCCCAGTGGTGCCAGTGCACTCTCTGGACTCACTGCACTACATCCCCAGTGGTGCCAGTGCACTCTATGGGCTCACTGCACTGCATCCCCTGTGGTGCCAGTGCACTCTCTGGACTCACTGCAGTGCATCCCCAGTGGTACCAGTGCACTCTCTGGACTCACTGCAGTGCATCCCCAGTGGTGCCAGTGCACTCTCTGGACTCAATGCACTGCATCCCCAGTGGTGCCAGTGCACTCTCTGGACTCACTGCACTGCATCCCAGTGGTGCCAGTGCACTCTCTGTAGTCACTGCAGTGCATCCCCTGTGGTGGCAGTGCACTCTCTGGACTCACTGCAGTGCATCCCCAGTGGTGCCAGTGCACTCTCTGGACTCACTGCATTGTATCCCCAGGGGTGCCAGTGCACTCTCTGGAGTCACTGCAGTGCATCCCCAGTGGTGCCAGTGCACTCTGTGGACTCACTGCACTGCATCCCCAAGGTGCCTGTGCACTCTCTGGACTCACTGCACTGCATCCCCAGTGGTGCCAGTGCACTCTCTGTAGTCACTGCAGTGCATTCCCAGTGGTGCCAGTGCACTCTCTGGACTCACTGCACTGCATCCCCAGTGGTGCCAGTGCACTCTCTGGACTCACTGCACTGCATGCCCAGTGGTGCCAGTGCACTCTCTGGATTCACTGCACTGCATCCCCAGTGGTGCCAGTGCACTCTCTGGACTCACTGCAGTGCATCCCCAGTGGTGCCAGTGCACTCTCTGGATTCACTGCACTGCATCCCCAGTGGTGCCAGTGCACTCTCTGGAATCAATGCAGTGCATTTGCAGAGTTGCCAGTGCATTCTCTGGACTCACTGCAGTGCATCCCCAGTGGTGCCAGTGCACTCTCTGGACTCACTGCACTGCATCCCCAGTGGTGCCAGTGCACTCTCTGGATTCACTGCACTGCATCCCCAGTGGTGCCAGTGCACTCTCTGGACTCACTGCACTGCATCCCCAGTGGTGCCAGTGCACTCTCTGGATTCACTGCAGTTCATCCCCAGTGGTGCCAGTGCACTCTCTGGACTCACTGCAGTGCATCCCCAGTGGTGCCAGTGCACTCTCTGGACTCACTGCAGTGCATCCCCAGTGGTGCCAGTGCCCTCTCTGGACTCACTGCACTGCATCCCCAGTGGTGCCAGTGCACTCTCTGGACTCACTGCACTGCATCCCCAGTGTGCCAGTGCACTCTCTGGATTCACTGCAGTGCATCCCCAGTGGTTCCAGTGCACTCTCTGGACTCACTGCAGTGCATCCCTAATGTTGCCAGTGTACTCTCTGGACTCACTGTAATGCATCCCCAGTGGTGCCAGTGCACTCTCTGGACTCACTGCACTGCATCCCCAGTGGTGCCAGTGCACTCTCTGGACTCACTGCACTGCATCCCCACTGGTGCCTGTGCACTCTCTGGATTCACTGCACTGCATCCCCAGTGGTGCCAGTGCACTCTCTGGAGTCACTGCAGTGCATCCCCAAGGTGCCAGTACACTCTCTGGACTCACTGCAGTGCATCCCCAGTGGTGCCAGTGCACTCTCTGGATTCACTGCAGTTCATCCCCAGTGGTGCCAGCGCACTCTCTGGACTCACTGCACTGCATCCCCAGTGGTGCCAGTGCACTCTCTGGACTCACTGCGCTGCATCCCCAGTGGTGCCAGTGCACTCTCTGGACTCACTGCACTGCATCCCCAATGGTGCCAGTGCACTCTATGGACTCACTGCGCTGCATCCCCAGTGGTGCCAGTGTACTCTCTGGACTCAATGCACTGCATCCCCAGTGGTGCCAGTGCAGTCTCTGGACTCACTGCACTGCATCCCCAATGGTGCCAGTGCACTCTCTGGACTCACTGCAGTGCATCCCCAGTGGTGCCAGTGCCCTCTCTGGACTCACTGCACTGCATCCCCAGTGGTGCCAGTGCACTCTCTGGACTCACTGCAGTGCATCGCCAGTGTTGCCAGTGCACTCTATGGACTCACTGCACTGCATCCCCAGTGGTGCCAGTGCACTCTCTGGACTCACTGCACTGCATCCCCAGTGGTGCCAGTCCACTCTATGGGCTCACTGCACTGCATCCCCTGTTGTGCCAGTGCACTCTCTGGACTCACTGCAGTGCATCCCCAGTGGTGCCAGTGCACTCTCTGGACTCATTGCAGTGCATCCCCAGTGGTGCCAGTGCACTCTCTGGACTCACTGCACTGCATCCCCAGTGGTGCCAGTGCACTCTCTGGACTCACTGCAGTGCATCCCCAGTCGTGCCAGTGCACTCTCTGGACTCACTGCACTGCAGCCCCAGTGGTGCCAGTGCACTCTCTGGACTCACTGCACTGCATCCCCAGTGGTGCCAGTGCACTCTCTGGACTCACTGCACTGCATCTTCAGTGGTGCCAGTGCAGTCTCTGGAGTCACTGCAGTGCATCCCCAGTGGTGCCAGTGAAATCTCTGGACACACCGGGGTACATCCCCAGTGGTGCCAGTGCACTCTATGGACTCACTGCGCTGCATTCCCTTGGTGCCAGTGTACTCTCTGGACTCAATGCACTGCATCCCCAGTGGTGCCAGTGCACTCTCTGGACTCACTGCACTGCATCCCCAGTGGTGCCAGTGCACTCTCTGGACTCACTGCACTGCCTACCCAGTGGTGCCAGTGCACTCTCTGGAGTCATTGCAGTGCATCCCCAGTGGTGCCAGTGCACTCTCTGGACTCACTGCACTGCATCCCCACTGGTGCCTGTGCACTCTCTGGATTCACTGCACTGCATCCCCAGTGGTGCCAGTGCACTCTCTGGAGTCACTGCAGTGCATCCCCAAGGTGCCAGTACACTCTCTGGACTCACTGCAGTGCATCCCCAGTGGTGCCAGTGCACTCTCTGGATTCACTGCAGTTCATCCCCAGTGGTGCCAGCGCACTCTCTGGACTCACTGCACTGCATCCCCAGTGGTGCCAGTGCACTCTCTGGACTCACTGCGCTGCATCCCCAGTGGTGCCAGTGCACTCTCTGGACTCACTGCACTGCATCCCCAATGGTGCCAGTGCACTCTATGGACTCACTGCGCTGCATCCCCAGTGGTGCCAGTGTACTCTCTGGACTCAATGCACTGCATCCCCAGTGGTGCCAGTGCAGTCTCTGGACTCACTGCACTGCATCCCCAATGGTGCCAGTGCACTCTCTGGACTCACTGCAGTGCATCCCCAGTGGTGCCAGTGCCCTCTCTGGACTCACTGCACTGCATCCCCAGTGGTGCCAGTGCACTCTCTGGACTCACTGCAGTGCATCGCCAGTGTTGCCAGTGCACTCTATGGACTCACTGCACTGCATCCCCAGTGGTGCCAGTGCACTCTCTGGACTCACTGCACTGCATCCCCAGTGGTGCCAGTCCACTCT